>NC_134707.1:56186244-56486244 GCF_043290135.1 Rhipicephalus microplus
TTTTTCGCGCCACGCACAGCGCATGCAGTCGTGCCAGCGCACCGCTGTTGCTCTGTCGTTGGGAACAACTGCATAACGGCTTGGTTAAAACGAATGCTGTGTGCCAGAAACATGAAGCTATCATATTGGTTCAGTAAGCATACGAATTGACGAGTCTGTGTTCTCGTATAAGAGCCAGTGAAGTGCCGTCGAGTGCGACCGGCGGCTGCCGGTGAGGAGAGGCGTACATTTGATGGGAGTGCTGCAAACGCATCGCATCGATGTTTGTCGCTTCTTGCGCGGACACTGTGCACAATGAAAGAAGGCTTCATTAAGGTTAAGTAATGACACAGCTGTGCTGTATTGTCATTTTTACTCGTCAAACTCATGTATTTTGAAACCCAGAAGCGCCCATAACACTTGTACGGGCTCGATCGGTAGAAGTAACCTTTGGGTGAAATCATGACGGTAGAACAGAAGGGTGAAAGTCTCGTCTCGGCGCATGTCAAAAGTGAAAATTTATGCACATTCGCACGCGCTTTGTTAACATTAAAGTACGGCTCAAGCATTAGAGTGTGCAAGAATCGCCAGAGTTGTGTTTCTAGCGTGGCAACATCAAGTGACCGCTGTGTTCTGCTCTAACATTGAAAGGGGCAATCGCGAACTGGAGCTCATTTATTTCTCGACAACTGTGCGCCGATGTAAAACATTTATTGTCACTGTTCACGGTGACACCCTCTAGTCTTCTAAACATCACAACAAATAAACACATCGCGGATGTCAAACTGGTGCACGTACGCGCGCGAAATCTGAACATATTCACGGCCGCATATCCTACGCTCCACAAAAATTGAAGCATTGTTGACACCACAGGAGCATAAAAATAAACGTGCTAGAAAGCGTAATGAGCAGCGTTGGTTTCTTTTGACCATAAACATATATCTCTGCGCATTCATTCTTGAATGCGCAGAGAAGTAATTCATGAATGAACACTACAAACAAGGGATTTCACATACTGACATGTGCTTTTTTATCAAGCCACCATCATTCACCAAGCTTCCATCACGCCACCGTCATCCACCTTGCTCATCAAGCATTCCGCCGAACACGTTTTTCCTCGCCATCATCAGCCGGCATTTTCCACCATTACCACCACTAGCTCTCAACCCCCACCACCACCTGCCACCATTTTTTTCCACTCTAGCCATCATCAGCCGGCATTTTCCAGCCTCACCACGATTGGCTCGCCACCACCACCACCATCTGTCATCATTTTTTCCACTCTAGCCGTCATCAGCCATTATGCCCACTACAGTTTCCACCATATACACTATTCTTTCCACCATATCCACCAACGATTCCAGCATCCACCAACCTAGGATATTCGAGGGGGGGGGGGGGGTCTAACTTTCTTCTTTTTTATCTTTAAACTAAGCCAAGCAGTTCAAGCAGCTGTTTTTATTCGAGTATGCCCAGCTGCAGTGCTTGTTGACGTGATTCATTCGTTTGAAGGACCTTTGTCGGTACCACACGTGCTGCTTTGCTGCGTAAGTTTCTCTGAAGAATCGGCATCTCTGTCCATCCGCAAATTGCAACTTTCTCAAAAACGGTCTGCCGCTGCATCCTGATGGGAAGGGTACACTTTCTACAGCCTCCAGTGGTCGCGCACACAAAGCATGCCGCGTACGTGTAAAGAAATTTTCGGGGCAGTGTTTCACGACACAAAGAGCTGGACCCGTATGGGAGTGACCACAGTGCCAAGTACGATAAAAAAAAGCAAAGGAAAACAAGAAATCACAAAGGCAGTAACCGCAGATCCCTAATCATGCTTCGGTTTCGCTAGAGAAATCGATCAGTAGAATATTTCGAGATTGCACTTTTTTGAATTTCAGCTTTTGGCTGATAACTACGCCAACCAGTCATATTAAATGACGCAAAATTTGCTTTTCTGGGTGGTTCTGCGTAGGTTGTCTTACTGTTTCGCCTTATTTTTGTTTGCGTTATTTTTTTATTTGATGCTCGCATTGAACCATATATGCGTAGATTCTTTATAGTGCATGCATTGATCATTTTAGGGGCGAAGCTTCTTATAGCGGCACCCGTTCGTCCCTCGTAGTCGTAGTAGTAGTCGTAGTGTGTAACCAGTCTTACATTTTGACCTCCAAGGTGGTGCCAGTGAGAGATTTCTTCTGTGCGTTGTTGAACAATAAAAAATTCGCAGCGTGCGCGTTAACTAAAAGCCGAATTCTCCTGTCTCTCATTCTCCCTTAGCAGCCATCGGCATGTACATTGAACACTATCTGACAAGAAAGGGTTGCTACGTTATACTCGCTGGGCATAACCTCCTTGGTTTTAGAAAGGTTTAGCGAGCGTTGGGCCACAGTGCCATGAATACAGTGAACTAGTATATACCATGAACTCGAGGTTGTTAAAGAAGGGAAGTAGACACGAAGCGCAAGCCGTAAGAAAGTGTGCATGTGCCACCTCTCGTTTAGTCCTTGGAGTGTCCGCTGGGTGGCGGTGCATATGCGGAATATATGATGAAAAGATGCGAGATGGTAGTACTTGGAGTGTTGAATAGATGGACGAACGGACACACAGACAGATGCATGGACGGACTGACGGATGGCTGCACCGACGAATGGACGCAGGTGTGGATGCATGGACGAACGCAGGGACGGACGCACAGATGGACGTGCGGACGCACGAACAGACGCACGCACGGACGGGCGAATGGACGCACGGACGGTCACACAGACGGACGGATGCTTCGCCCCACTCTCCATCATTCACTCCATGGATATGCTGCCATTTTTTTATCGGGGTCACAGTAACAACATTTCTGCCTCGAGCCTTTGACTATACTGACAGGCTTTTGAATTTGGATATAAAAAAAAACTAGAATGGCTCTCACTACACGCCATATTGCTGCAGCGGCTGTGTGGTGGAGCATTAATCCATTCAGTAGCCGCTTAAAACATCACCCGTCCTTCGTAAACAAGTCATGATGGCAGTAATTTATTTCACCACAAACAGTTACACACGCGGCATAACTTGCACGAAAAGCAGCCACGTGCAATAGCCTCGCCTTTCAACCCGCCGGAAAGCTTCAGGATGGATGGATGGCTGGATGGATATGGCTGTACCCTTTAGATCGGGCGGTGGCTAGCGCCACCAAGCCGTAATACTTAATGAACCAAAAATTATATTTATTTTTTTTTCCTTAAATAGTGAGGTTGAGGATTCGTACTTTGCAGCGAAGGGTTCAATTTTCACTCGTGCATTGACTTCAGCCACCAATCAGATAGCCTCCTTCTGGTTAATTCTACCCGCTTAATGTCTATTTTGCCCTCACTGTCCCTAAACCCCAGTGCTTAGAAAAACTCTGCGCCATCAACCTAAACTACACAGTGGAGCCCTTTACAGAACATTATCAAGTGTTCGGCTGTTTCTTCTTCCTCTCCACACGCACTGCGTAACGTGTCTACCCCTTCGTATTTGGCCCGATATGTCTTTGTTCGCAAGACTCCCGTCCTGGCCTCAAACAGTAGAGTACTACCCCGAGTATTATCATAGATCCTTTCCTTAACTATTTCCTGCTTAAACATTCGATAGATCTCTAGTGCGAACTTCTTAATCATGCCAATTCTCCACATATCGGTCTCAGCTTCCTTCACCTTCTTCTTAACCAATAATTCTTTTTAGTTTGGCGCCCTGCTGTTTTCCAAGTATTTACCTGTCAATTTTCTGGTTCGCTTCCGCCATTTTGTATCGACATTCTTCATGTACAAGTAGCTGAATACCTTCTTAGCCCAACGCTCCTCCCCCATTTCTCTCAATCGCTTCTCAAATTTTATCTTGCTGCTAGCATTCCTGCCCTCAAATGATGTCCTTCCCATATCACCTTGTACTCCCTGATTTGGTGTATTCCCGTGAGCTCCTAAGGCAAGCCTACCTATTCCACGTTGCTTAATTTCTAATCTTGCTTGAACTTCTGATCTCAGGCACAACACCACATTGCCGAACGTCAGACCAGGAACCATGACCCCTTTCCATATTCCTCTCACATCATACCTATTGTAATTCCACAGTGCCCTGTTTTTCATTACCGCTGCATTCCTGTTACCTTTAGTCGACACGTATATTTCGTGTTCGCTTAGGTACTCTGCCCCATTGCTTATCCATACGCACAGATATTTGTATTTATCTGTTATCTCTAGCGTGACCTCCTGTATTCTAAGCTCACTACCTTTATTGTCATTAAAAATCATGACTGCTGATTTTTCCTTACTGAATCTGAAATCTAACCTATCTCCCTCATTACCGCAGATGTCCACCAATCTCTGCAAATCTTCCTTGTTGACGGCCATTAGCACTACATCATCTGCGTACATCAATGCTGGTAGTGCCTGTTCAATGATTTTTCCTTGTTTGACGAAAGAGAGGTTGAAGCTCAGTCCACTTTTCTCTAATTTGGCCTCATCATGGTACATCATGAATAATAAGGGTGACAGAGGACACCCCTGCCTAAGCCCCCGTTTTACCTCTGCAGACTTGGATACCTGTTTTTCCCACTTTATAACTACCTTGTTACCTTTATAGATATCCTTTAAAAGATTAGTGACTACATCTTCCACGCCTAGTGTGTCCAGTATTCCCCACAATTCCTCTTTAACCACGCTATCGTACGCGCCCTTGATATCCAAAAATGCTAGCCACAGGGGCCTGTGTTCCTTTCTCCTATTTCGATGCACTGCGTCAGTGAGAACAGATTGTCTTCCAAACTCCTGTGTTTCCGAAGCCCATTTTGCAGTTCCTCCAGCACCCCTTCATCCTCTATCCATGCCTGCAGTCTTTCCTTTATAATCTGCATCGCCAGCCTGTAGACCACTCATGTCACTGTTATAGTACAGTAGTTGTTTATATCAGCTTTGTCCCCCTTTCCTTTTAGATCATGCTCATCCTGCTAAGTTTCCATCCATCGGGAACTTCTCCATCGAATATTATTTTGCTCACTGCCTCTCTCAAAACTTGCTTAGACTTCGGACCTAATGTCTTTATCAGCATAATTGGAATGCCATCTGGGCCTGTTGATGTACTACTAGGAACCCTCTACTCAGCCCTTTTCTACTCTTGTTGTGAAAATGGAGCCATTGCGCCACTTCATTCATCCTTGTCTATTGTGGTGCATAAAGCACTTCTGTGTTGAAATTTTTCTGTCACCCTTGTTCTTATATATTCAATGGCTTCGTTCCCTTCTAGCCTAGCACCTTGAGTTGTAGTTATAAACCTCTGCTCTAGGCTCGTCTCATTTCTTAGGGAGTTTAGATGGTTCCAAAATTTCGCAGCTGCCTTTTTATCTTTTTTTACGTACTTCTGCCAGCCACTGGGCTCCCTTTCTTCTAATCTTTTCATTGATCAGAAGGGATGCATCCCTTCTACAGCTTAGAAAGATTTCCCATTTTCTTTCAACATCATCTGTCGGCTCACCCCGCTGCTTAGCATGTCTGTGTTCCCTAGAGGCTTCCTGACGTTTTGCTATGGCTCTCTTAACTTCCTCATCCCACCAACTTTTGGGTTTGTATCTTCTTTTCCGGGGTGACTTGTCACGTGCCTTAGCAAGCTCTAGCTCAAACAGTCTAATTAGATTCGTGTATGTCCACACTGTTTTATTATCCTCAGTGATTACTTTTTCAACTTGTTTAGTGGCTATTTCAATTTGCCTTTCAGAAAAAAATTTTCCAGTAGTTGCTCATCTTGTCTCCTTCCCACTTTCACTGCTCTTCCAAAACTTAGCTTGATAAGTTTGTGATCACTACCCAGACTTCTGGAGCCACCTTCATCTATGTGCATTCCCCTGAGCTTATCATACATCCTATGTGACATCAGTGCGTAATCTGTCGTCGACTGCAGCCTTCCTACCTCCCATGTTATTTGCACTTCACACTTCTCGGTACTGTTGCAAATGATCAAATCCAGCCTTTCACACATATCCATGATCATTTTGCTTGTCGGGTCGGTATACCCATCTATATCTTCTATGCGTGCATTCATATCTCCTAGCATAATTATCTCGCACTCTCCTCCTAACTCCTGAATGTCCTTTGATATACACTCTACCATTGCCTGGTTTTCCTCTCTGGCCTTTGCTCTCGTCCACAAGTACACGAAACCAAGGAGTGTCATCTGCCCAGCCACTTTACCTTTTAGCCATAAATGTTCCTTGCACTCCTGCCTGACCCTTTGCCAGTGTGTACTTTTATGAATGAATGCCCCAATACCACCCCACTTTCTGCTGCCTTCTGTTCTATAACAATATTCCCACGTATAGTCCGCACTGTTAGGAGGTTGTTCCATGTCCCTGAGATGTGTTTCTAAAAAACCGCATACCATCGGCCTCTCTTCTATCTCTTCCCACTTCAGCCTGTTCCTACCACCCTGCATGTTAATATACCCTATGTCTGAATTGGCTCGGCGCTCGTGGCTACGTTTATTTCTGCCCCGGACTCTACCTATCTTAGATACTGGTGCCACTTTGGAATCGTATCTGTCCATACCACCTGTCAAAGAGTCTCCCAGGTTGATTCCCTCGTTACTAGCTATCCTGCACCCCGAAGTGCCCGCTTGCCCCCCAAAAAAGCTACTGCGCGTCCTGCAAGTCGCCAACCCACCTTATGACCTAGCCGCCCATCGAAGTGAATTGTGTCTCGTTGAAAACCACCCCACCTATGCACCTCTCTGTTTATTTCCACCACCTCAAAGCCTTTCTCTCGACTCATCCGCCATATCTCTTGGTTTGCGTTGACAACCGCTCTTTGCAGGTTGCTATCACGCACCGGTACCTCCGGTATCGTGCACATCGCTACCTGTACCTCAGGAAAAGTGGCGCGCATGTCATCGACGCCTTTCGCCAGTGTAGTTGCTAGTCCTGCTGTATCTTCATTTAAGACATCGTTTAAACCGCCTGAAATTATCACGAGGTTTCGTCTATCAGCTGTAGTTTTGAGTTTTGCGCTCGCTTGCCTCATGTCTGCTTCCAGCTTGCGTCCTGGGAACGCCCCTACTGCAACCCTCTTGTCACCTCTTACCCTCTCTTTCATGCCTTCTGTGCATCGATTTAAATTCGAGTCCCCGGCGATTATCACATGCTGTGACTTTTCAGCTGGAGCGTCCTGCACCTGGGGGTTGCCTGCGCCTGTGACGCCGGCTGCTTTGTCCCCTCCCAGCCCCACCACTCATTCGCTGAAGCTGGGCCTTGCGACAAATGAACCGGCTGAACCTGTTTTTTCCAAACTTGCTTGCTCTTTCTTCTCCGCAGTACTGGTTGCCGTTTCCCTACTGTTCTCTCCCTAGGCCGCTCCTCTGTTTACCTTGGCTAGTGCTTCCTCGGCGGACTTCAGCTTTTCTCCCATAGCCGTCGTTTCTTCTTGCTCTGTCGCCAACGCAGTCTCGAGCTCAGCGATTCTCATCAGCATGTCACTCTGGGTAACCATCATTTTCTCTTTTTTTTTCCTCGACCTCACATTGCCTACACTTCGCGTCAGCCTCTTTTCTTTCCGCTTCTACACTTGGGTCCATTTTCAAACCAACCCCACATCCTGAACACTTCACAGTCTTTTTAACCATGTCTTTCTGACACCAATTGTTCTATGACTTGTCTCACTCGATAATTACAAAAGTCGAGCCCTGCCCTAAGAAAAAAAGAAAGTCTAAGCTCTACTACAAAAAATTGCGTGTTCAATGTACATCCACCTCCCCCACGGGGTGACAAAAAAAAGAAAAACAACAAGAAACAAAAAAATCAAACACACACACACACACACAAACTAATAAATACCTGGTGACTTACCCCCGAAAAAGCCGTACAATAAAATAAGTGCTACAGGGATTTTAACTGCTGCCCTATAATTATAAAGACAAGCTCAAAACATGCAAAACAACTTATCTGTGCAGTCGATCGGGAGCGCTCAAAAAACACGTCCATCCACCGTGACAGTCCGAACCAAATCGGTAGGTGACGCTGCAAGCCGCGCCGCCTACTGGCGACGACATGAAGTGCGCCACTCTCTGCCCTTCGGTGAGCACACTGCCTCCTTCTTGTACTCTGTACTAGGAAGCAGGCAGCCTACGCTAAGTAGCCCGTTTTGAGAGCGCGCCTAGTAACGATGTGGAAAGTGACGGAGGCGTACCATCAGCGTTTCATGTAGACGCAGACGCCGCTTAGCTTTTGAGGTGAACGTAAAAAGGCGGCACTTTCTCACGCGTTCAAAAACGCGAAGTCAGAACAGATAAATTAAAAGAAATACGAATATTTTACTGGTGTCAGCTGCGTCCCGTCTCAAATAGCTCCACGTAGAAAATAAAGGCGGAACAAGCGCGCTGCATAAGCATAGGAGTCGAGAGTATGCACGAGGATTCCGCGAGCGTAGCTTCTGCTGTGTGCATGCGACGTGTCCGCTGCTGCGCCGGATTGAACTAATCACGTGACTCATTGGTCCGCGGAGCAGTGGGCTTTTGCCCTCACGTGTGAATCTAGCTTTACGAATAAGAAGAGAGCAGAGTGGGTCAGGGAACAAACCGCGGCTAAGGATATCATAGTTGAAATCAAAAAGAAACGGACATGAGCCGGGCACGTAGTGTGTACGCAGCATAACCGCTGGTCATTAAGGGTAATTGACTGGATTCCAAGAGAAGGGTGAAGGGGAGACGGAAAGTTATGTGCGCAGATAAGATAAGGAAGTTTGCGAGTATAAAGTGGCTGCAGCAAGCGCAGGACCAAGTTGACTGGCGGAATATGGGAGAGGCCTGCGTCCTGCAGTGGACGTAGTCAGGCTGATCATGATGGCGGACAGGCCCGTAGCAAAAAAAAAAATGGGGGTGGCGAGGCAAGGAACCACTTGCTGAATGTCGCAGCTATTTTAGATATGAGCCCACTTGAGGAAGGAACAGTTTGTAGATGTAAGAGGTTCATAGGACGCTCCCCCTCTCCGCCCACTCGGCTACGGGATTCATCGTGGGTTTACCAGGCATGTCGACTTCAGTGACAACCAAACTTATCCGATGACACTACGTAACGACGGCACTCGCGTTATATCATAGGTTTCCGTTTTACCGAAATGGCGTGCACGCTACTGTGTGATGATGTGGCATAGAAAAACGTTTATTAAAGGAACCAAAAATACAAGGGTCGGGTAGATGGCATGTTTTAAATGCGGGTAGGGATATGTATTTATCTGCAGGCGGTGTCATGCGTTTCTTTTACACTTAGCCGAGAGTGCATCAAATAAATGGTTTTCCGTCGTATTCTTCTGGGTTTGGCCATAGTTAAGTCCAGGCCCTAACCCCCCCCCCCTGAAAATTCGGATGGAGTGAGTTATTTTACCGAGGAAAATAATTAAAAAGGGTATTCTAAAGGCTTTCAACAAGTGACTCACTCCTTCCTCTCCTCGGAAAAAATTCCAGGTTATGGGCGTAATATTGGCGTAATAGGAGTAATATTGCTACATACATATTGTTCATGTTCCTTACATTGCTACAGAAGCGAATAGCGAACACTGCTACCACAACTAACGATGTCGTGATATGAGGACATTGCGTGGTATTTTCAGGGGTTAAACAAGGTACACACTGGATTGGGAGCAGTCCCGGGAGCAGGCGAAACCGCCTTTTTGTAGCAGGTATCGAGCACCCTGAAAAACATTTTTGAAGCAGGCTTGTAGCAGCCAAAAAGCTTTTTCTAGCAAGCTTGGAGAAGTCAGAGAGAACGTTCAGAGCATATGTAACCTCGTTTCACAGCACATATGTGAAGCAACATTTGTCTAGTACTGCATTTTTTCCAACACAAAGCTAAATTGTGCAATAGCCTTATTATTGCAGTAGCGATATGAACACTCTCGACGGGTTCTTGCCATCGCCGCTGCCGTCATGTCCCGTGTAAAGTCCGAATTAATAACAAGTCTATCGTGGTTCTACCCACGGATAAATGCGCTCGAGCGGGCGCGACGAACGCGGCTGAAGCTGAGATACAGCGAGCCGGTCCATCTCCGCTGCTCGGAGGACACATGTTCGGCTCGGGAGGCTTGCCGTCGAAACAGAGATGAAACACTCCACCCGTCTTGAACGAGCCCGAAAATACACGAGGGTAGGGCGAGTCACTTGGGCAGAAACTGTTAACTTTGCTTCTAAAAGTGGTGCACATGCTAGCTGGGCAGCCATCTATGGACTGCTAACGTATACTTCGATGCGCTACGCTCTCATCGCGGAAAGACTGTTCAAAAAGTGTTGCTCTCCCAGGTGTGGACGTATCCTATTACACCAGCGTTTTATAGTTACGCGAGATCAAACCCCAAAGAGTTAGCTGCCAGCTTTATTCGTATACCATTACAACCTGTTTGCTATCGGATTCATTTCTTACCGCTCGCGGTGCAACTGCGACTTCTTGAGCTATGTACAGCCGCCAATTTCTTTAACCTGAACGAGCGAGCGTCAACCGCCGAGTTGTTAAGCGTCGTAGAACGCCGCGTTTCGGCAAAAGTAAACGAGAATACGCACGTGTACTCGGAGCCTCGATGAGCAGTGATGAGCGCCTCCATGCGTGCACGTGCCTTTGCTGGACTTTTCCGGGAACCGCACCTGCTCCACTTATCCATAGCGCTGCAACCGTCATCCTTCGTCCTTTTTTTTTTTGAGCGCTGCCATGAAGTTATAAAACGGAAAGAAATCACTGTGTCATCCCAAGGGTGATCGCGACCGAAGCGTTACTATCAATGTTCCTAGCCGCTGCTCGAAAGACCGCTGCCTTGATGAAACCGAAACTAGAGAGACTCGGGCGCAACGTGGCTCTCCGGTGCACCGCGCCGGGCGCCATTTTTGAAGTTTTCACGCAGCAGACGACCCGTGCTTGCCGCTGTGTATGCGGCGCTCATATGATGGGGGCTGTGTGTTGTTCCTTGGCCTTCATTCTCCACATGTGTTGCATTTACATTGCTGCAGCGTTAGAAGTTTATTCACCTGCTGCGTGCTTTATGAACTAATATGTCACTGGGCAGCAGTGTGTCGTTGCTGCGTATTGATAATGTAACAAATGCAGCCTATTCTTTCGCTCTGCCGAGTTGCTGCTGTGAAATACGCAGCTCACGACTACGCAAAGTCGCCGTTTGACTCCATGCGCAACAGGCACATAATCAAAGTCACAAAATGCGGCTGCGTTATCGGACGAGTTCTTCAAGTTCAGTGTTGGCTCTTAGTGTACACCGTGCGGACATCATCGGCTATCTGGTTCACGGGACAAACTTTATATTTAAATTAAAGAGCCACAAATTCTCGGATGCTCTTAATTACATCAACAGCGCTCTCGTAAAGAAACCACGGGTGAAGTTCATCGTCGTTGCAAAGGTAGACTGACAGCCTATCTTTCCAACGACGATGAACTTATAGAGTGACTCTTAAAAAGAGAAAAGAAGAGAAAAGTGAGCCCCGTTATTGTCTGCTTCAGTGAGCGACACCGCCACAGTAGCTCACGAGGGATGGGGTTGAGGAGGGATAAAAAGGATAGGAGTAAAGATGTAGGAAAGCCGAAGAAGGAGAAGAGAAGAAGAGACGTGAGGTGGTGAGCCAGAGCGAGCGACGACAAGATGAGGGGATAGAATAGATAGGAAAGATGGGAGCACGGTCACTGGAGTCCGAGGACGGGGCGCACCTGCGAGAGCTCCTTTCGGCGTCGGTGGATGGCGTAGAGCAAGTCCAGTAAGTCAGAGCTGCACTGTCGTCGGAGGTGGAAGGTCGTCGGCGGCAGGAGGTGACGTAGGGCGAGCCCAGTCGGCCAGAGCCACGATGACGCCGGAGGTCGCAAGCGCGTGGAGCGCGCGAGCGCGCGACCGGTCAGCCAGAAATCCAGCAAGCGAGTTCCGACGATGAACTTCATCCGAGGTTGAATACAAAGCCAATGGTTTGCAAAGCCTAGAAAATGTCATTTCGAAATTCAAGGGTTTCAAGGACCGCTACGAGCCCTGGCTGTACATAACGTGCCGCATCTCAACAACATGGAAAGTTATTCTAGCTATCCGCCAAGTTCAAACAAGATTGCCGTCTGGGTGCGAGATAGGCGCGCCTTCCGAAAACGAGATGTTTCAGGCACATTTTCGGGCACGGGGCTTGACGGCTATCGCACTCCGCGGCTAAATCCGGGTGATACGGTGCTGTACAGCGCTGATAAACGAGTTTGGCGCACTATCGCGCAAATGGCGCAGCTGTCCCACTCCTGTATTTTTCATCAGCAGTTTTCTATCTTTTCGCACCTCCGATATTTCATTCACCATTGACGCTGCCGACGCCTTCCCCGCCTGCGATACAAACTCCATAACGCAATCTCGTAAAGCTTCTTGGAAGTCTGCCACCGCCGTTCCCGCTTTGATACAAACCCTCAGTCACCCGTGGCTCGGACTGTAGTATGCGAGTATGTGCCGCACGTTACTGAAGGAAAAGTTTCATAAACAACTAGACAAGTATTTCACGCTATTCGCGAAATGACCTGTTCATCGCGTGTTCATCATGCACTAATGCCCTTTCAAGAAAAAAAATTGAGGGACCTTTAAGCTTAGCCTGTAAGAGTTCAACGCGATAGCGAATTCCGGCCCTTCAACCGCTAAGTGCATACTTATTAGTGTGTTTTGTTACATACACACATACACGCACGCACACAGTAGAATGTACCAGCGCGCGAACGGTACATACAGGTTTTTGATCTAAAGCAAGAGTAGCATGGCCTCTAAGATATACGCCGCGCGCTCGCCATCTCGGAGGCCATAAAGAGTCTCACAATGTATCACAGATGGCAGCACATTATCTAGAGTTTGCTGTTTGCTCGATCAACGCATCTGGAAAGGCATGATACGTTTTACCCTAGATGGACATAGTTGTCTATATTTATAGAGCTGTTTCAAAGTTCCTGTTTGTTTTAACGGTGATGGCTGCACTATCCCGGCCTTTTCGACGTAGTTTGAAGCCTCCCAAATGCGCCTACAGATCGCCGAATGGGCTTGTTTTCGTCGTGAGCACTGTCGAACAAATTGCGTTAAAAGGGCCCTAACACTTTTTCAACTAACCAAAGAATGGATTTACTGGAAGAGCTTATTTTCTCACGAATTCAATGCCGCAAAAATGTTAAGAATCCGTCAAGTGCGAGTGGAGTTACAAAGATTTGTCGCATGCTGCAATTGCATTCTCTCTTCTCTTGTCCAGACGAAAGCGCTGGAAGCTAAGCAGGGACGTGTGGCATGGGTAAAGAAACTACCTCCGCAACAACCTCGTGACTTTGAACGCTTCTTTCACTTTCACTTCTTTTTTCTTTCTTCGGATGCGCGGCTTTTTCAGTGATCGCGCGCGCACGCATGGACAAGTAGCGGCTTCCCGCGGCGATCTTTGTAACGAGCTTTTTCGCTCACTGACGATTTTTCACTCACAACCAACAGGGCCAACGCCGACGGAGGAATTTCTTCGACATAAGCTCTCCAGCGCTATCGTGTTAAAAATTCGGCAGATCCCATGTGCCTTGGGAATCGATGCTATGCGAATGGAAGGTGAATGCGTTTCTTTTACTGAGCGAGACGTTATGAAGTCGCGCTAAATATATTGTTGCGGAGCATCATCGACATAAGCAAGCGTGGCACTTGCTGAAAATGACGAAGACGCCTGTGCCTTAAGAACTTGCGCGAGGGTTCTCTAATGCGACACTATGCGCGGTTGTTCGAGACTATATTAATGAAACTAATAGGTTGACTAATTAATATGTATTATTCTTTTAACTTGTCTACAAGATTATATACATATAAAAATCAGAGTATTGCTTTACTTTAAGAGTTAATTCGGTTGTTTACTTAATTATATGCACTAGATCAAGCACCACAATTTCCTAGGTTATCGGTAATCTTTCTATTATATTTCCATTGTTCTAAATCCGCACAATATTTTTTAACCACTCAATTCTTGGCCAATCTCACACAGTGGGTATGTGCCAGACAATAGGTGAACAAGAACAAGAGGCAACTCAGCCATATTGTTCGGCTGCCGATTCTGTGTAGACGCTACACTATACAATTACGTCTCGCCCCATCACAATATGCACAAATCCACGAATACACAGACATTAAACAGCCGTGTATGTTCTGTATTAGCAGTTGTTTAAAGTTGCGTGAAGATGCCAACAGCAACATGAATAAGAGCAATACCAGAATGAGTAAGCCGACATGTAGCGCTGGTGTGCTCGAGGATGGTAGCCCTGAACACTGCTACACAAATCGTCGTCAGCGGATGGCACCTAACTACAATTTACCTTAACCCAACATGACGGCTGTATTACAGGAGTACATACGTAATGTTTATAAAATTGGATAGCCCGTACTGCAACCACAATAGACGTTACAAGAACATTACGGTCTATTTTAAATGTACATCCAAGGCCTGGCGTGACTTGGGGTCAGGGTGTAGTTCACTGCCACGCAGAATTCTAGGGTTCGATTCCTGCTGAGACACCGACATTTATTGTTTGCATTCGAACAGTCAACGCTGCCTATGGCAGGTTTTTCTTAACGCTCAAGCGTTTAAGTGGCCAATGTGTGTTCTCGCCGTTACTGGATAGATATAACATGCCTATCACCAGTGGCACCCATCCGCCCCCAGGTATGTGCCACTGTTCTTTTTGGAAAGTGTTCGACGATGTAAGCGACAATAATGCGGCATTGTTCATGTCATGAGCAGCACGCCATCTTAGTCAATGTTACGCTCTCATGCTAACTCAGGTGTACCCCAAGTTAAGGTGGCGATCATGAGAGCACTCAGTCGTAGGTGGCTAGATAGATACGCATATAGACGCCACGAGTGCTGGCAGAATGCAAAGAAATGCTTCGCATTGAAAATCTTGGTGTATGTCGAGTAAAGGAGACAAGCACAAGGACAATAAGACGTGGACAGACAGGCAGGCAGACAGATACACTAGGCAGGCACATCAGTTATCGCTATGTGATTACTGAAAGCATCATGGGGAGCTGTTACCAATGAATGTATGTGCTCCTTAGATACTTTATAATTTTCATTAAGTCTATTTTGTTTAGGTACATATCCCTCTTGGGGGCAGAGCAGGTTTGTCGTACAATGGGTAGCAATGCGGGATGAGTCACAACACTGCCAGATTACCTCACCAGCACTTCACGACACATGCAATCTCATCGTTTGCTTGACGATAGAAAACTTTTTATTGACGACAAGTTGTTACAGTGCACAGCATATATGCAATTGAGGGCTTTCCCTCACCTTTCTTGCGCACACTTTCAAACTGTTAACCCACAAGAGCGCCCTTGCCAAGAACCCATGCAGAGAAATAAACTATTCAATGACGCTAGCTGCAAGCTTCCTGTATAAGATACGAAAAAGTTTGTTCAACGTTTTCATCTGGTCTAGTAGGCTAGTTGACAAAGAAGAACAGCCCAGATGGACTCTATAAATGTGAAAATGACTGTGTTTCACTTTATTCATGAAATTCTCATTAAGTGAAATATAAATAAAGTTGTTATACTACAAGACTATGCTGCCAAGTTGTACACATTCCTTTAGGCCTGTATACAAAGGTAAATTCCTCTATCCCATCAAGCAGGCTATCATTTATCTGCGATCATATAAAAATAAAGATCTTTTCGAGTACAAAACAAATATTTTGGTTGTAGGAGTATTGTAACACAGAATAAATGCAAATAAATCAATACACAAACAGCAAAACACTGGAAGGATATAAATACTTTAAACTTTCAACAAAAAGTGAGTCTTATGACAAAACACACAGGATGGTTTTCTCCAGTGAACGGCACAAAGACACTGTCCAATTAATAATGCAGTGCCGAAAATTCACCACATAATCGGCGATTGCACATGTAAAGAAGGCAAATCTGTATGTAATACAGATACATAATAGAAACATATGAACACATGTGGCAAGTTTTTTTTCCAAAACAGTGACTCTTTTTTGTATCAATTCGAGTGAGGGAAAAAAAAACTTTTCAGAGCTGCACACATGAAGCCAAGTGATGGGCAGACATACAATGCAAATGAGCCCTTTCGCATGGCTAGACTTCATAGCACACTTAATGCTTCCCGACTTGCAGCTAAAAGTGGCACCAGTACAGTCGAACTCCAGCCAAGCACGAAGTCTCGCGTCGCACAAAAGTAGTTTTGTTACACCGAAAAATTCATATTAAACGTATATTCGTAACAAAGCATAAACTTCAAAGGCATTCTGCACTTAGTTTGTTACAACCAATATAATTAGTTCTCTCCGCATTTGACTGCCGATCTTGGGCTGTGCTTACAGTCTCTCATACTGAAGCATATCAAGTTTTTGTGAGGGAAATTGTCCAGCAAGACTGCTCCTCACTGGGGTGACCAACGTTCCTATCCACTGGCTTAGCCAATCAGAGATCACAGAAAGCGACTCGCCCGAAGTGATCCAACGAAAATGTGACGCTTATTCTACCAAGTCATTAGGGTGTTAAGGTTTAGGCAAAGAAAAGTTGGAGCTATAGGTCTTATAGATTACGCATAGTCCGTTTCCAGAGAAATCTTCAAAAACCTCTCAGCGATTGTTCAGAATAGCTGGCACAGCATACAGAAAGTCCTGCATGCTGCAGGACCTACGTGTTGCCTTTTACAAAATGAAAAGGACGTACGCAGTACTTGCCTTTGCACATGACTTTGTAATTACAGTCCATGAATAAAAGTACATACGACGACGTGTTAAGAGATTTTGGAGTTTGCACACACAGAGTGTTGTCATAGTACCCTCCGTGCAACAGCATTGGTTGCTCTTAGACTAGACCATAAAACCTTCAGCAGGTGTTACACAACTGTAACGCATCAAGTTTATGCCTCTGCCAGATATAGGCATGCCGACAGTCAAGTTTTTGTACAGCTCCAACCAACACTCTTAAAAGCGTCGGTCACAACACTCGTCGCTGGAGTAACGCGGAAATGGCTTGCATTTAGTTCACCAAGACGGAAACCCTGGCTTACGCAGCAGTTGCATTGTACCTCAGTTGCTAGGCCACTCACGAGTCTCATTGCGCATAATCTACACGGGGCACTCTAAAGGAAGCAAAAAAAAGGAGCAAAAGATGATCGTTGTTAAGAATGGCTGGTAATAATGTATCCCAACACGTAATCGGCTCAGTCAGCATAAATGAGAGAGGCTTGATCGAAATTGTGACGAAAATTGGGCACCTTGAATCGGGCCCTCTTTATTGTGACCATTAGTTGCTGTTCATTTCCTGCACATGCCTCAGGATGTTTCGAGCAAAGCCCACTGCTTCTATGTTAGGCCTTCACCACACAATACCCTCAAGGGCTGTTATGAAAAAAAACTACAAGCAACCCAAAATCACATTACGTACTGAGTGATGTTATTTTAGCAAGTTACCATCTTTCTTCACACAAAGCAGATGGTCCCACTGATAGTGATGATGGCCAAGCGAACAACAGACGTAATATATTGGTAATTTTAATATGCAGCATCCCAGATTCTCAAACTTATTACCACATTACAGTGCATGTGAACATAGCTGCGTTCACTCAGCAAAACTTGAGTCTAGAATTTTCTGCTTTGAATATGATCAACCTGAAGAAACACCTGCCCCCAACTTAAACGTTAAAACCAAACCTAAGTCCAACTAAGACACACTAGCGTCTTTCAAAGCCACCATTTTCGTAAACCGGTATACACTCAAACCTCGAGATATTGAACGCAGATATAACGAAATGTTTGTAACGAAATAAATGAAAAATAGTCTTCCGATAGATATAGTGTTAGCAATATACCTTTATAAAGAATTTTTGGATATAACTAACTTTTTTCCGTGTAAGATGCAACTTTGTTATAATGAGGTTTGAGTGTACTTGGGGGAGTACGGCGAGCAGTCTGCAGTATTAGCCGAGTATACCAACAGATCCTGACCACCACTGCAAGAAGCACAGCAACCACAGCACCAAGAGATAACATCAAAGCCGTTGAACACAAAAGAAAATGTAGAGTCCATTCAATCGGATGCTGTTTTTCAGCCCAAGATAAGCGTAGCTTGGGTTACCAGTTGTCGAGAAAGTCAAATCCAGTCTTTGGGATCCCCTGCAAAAAAAAAAAGAACAAGGCAGAGAAGTGACTGAAATTCCAGCTTCGACCTCAATACAGAATCTTGTAAAGTTTCACGACAGATTTGAAGCATAATTCAAACTGTGGCAAAGCCGGGTCAGACCCAAGATTTTTAGGGAACGTAACCCTATGGGTTGGTTTACGGCTGCGTTGAAGCGATGCCAAAGAGAGTCAGTTGGATGCAGCCCACAGTCGGGTTCTTGGGAAACAAGAAGAAGTGCCAATTGACTCTAACTTGTACAGAAGAGCTTTGAAGATTCACGAGCTAATTAGGTAGGGCCATTTTGGTGCGAAGGCGCACCAAGTACAACATGTAAATTTAGGATGGCTGTATGTTAGTGTAATATGTGATCTATGCTTCTTATTAGTGTGAATGAAAGAAGGTGTAAACTTGAGGGCTTGTTTTCTGTGTTAGACACAATGTTAATGAGACCAGACAATAATGCCGAAGAAGGTGTAGGGAATGTTATTAGCAGTAACTGTAGGGTAAATGTGAAGAAAGAAGTGGACAGGGAGGATGACCGCCACTGTAGTTCAGTGGTAGAGCATTGCACGCATTATTCAAAGGTCGAAGGTTGGGATCCTGCTGGTGGCAAGTTATCTTTTCGTGTATTTTTCTTTCTTCACATCACTAAAATTACCTTTATTAAAATTATTAAATTATCAGTGTGAAGTACCGTAATTACTCGAATCTAACGCGCACCTTTTTTCTGGTTAAGCGAGTTCATAAATCGCAAGCGCGTTAGAATCAAGTACGAAAAAAAAAAAATGAATACGGTCATTCTATTGCCATCGGCATTTCCAAAATGGCCGCCCCCTACGTGCGTCGGCATGGCGCGTCGGCCATTTCTGCCTATGTGTTTCCCATGTGCGGCACTTCGTACGTGTACTGAGGAGTTCATCATCTTGTAGTGCACTAGCACCGAGGGCATGGAAGGGCCGACTCCAAAAACTCGAGTGCACCACGATGCCGCTTTTAAAAGAAAAGTCATCGTGTGTGCAGAAACGGACGGAAATCGGGCCGCATCGCGGTCGTTCGGAATTCCCAAAATGTGCGTGCGGGACTGGCGGAAACAAAAGCAGAAGATTGTCGACAGCAAAGCTTTACGCAAAGGCTTCAGCGGACCACAGCAGGGTCGGTTTCCGCAAATTGAAGAACTGCTCGGCGAGTATGTGCTTAAGCAGCGAGCGGCACAGCGGCCCGTGACGACAGAACTGCTCCAAGTGCGGGCTATGCAAATAGCCTTAAAAAAAGGTCTAACGTGGAGCCAGTTTAAAGCGAGCAGGTGCTGGCTAACTAACTTTATGAAGAGGAAAGGCTTTTCCCTCCGAAGGGGAACATGCACATGCGAAAAGTTTTGCGGATGAGTATGATGAAAAGCTTCACAGTTTTCAGAGGTTCGTCCTAAACTTGCAGTACAACAACGGCTACCTGCTTGGGCAAATCGGGAATGCCGATCAGACGCCTCTTTACTTCGACATGCCTGGCACCACAACCGTCGAGAAGAAGGGGGCAAAGGAAGTTCGCGTGCTGACATCAGTCCACGGTAAAACTACAGTGACGGCAATGCTCTGTTACACGTCAAATGGGCACAAGCTTCCCCCGTACCTCATATTTAAATGGAAGATGCTCCCTCCTGAAAGGAGTTGTTTTTTCTAGTGGTGTGATCGTGCGGGCCAGCGAGAAAAATGGGTGCGCGTTGCAATTGATGTCTTACTTTTTTTTTTCGTTGTGGAAATCGGGTGCACGTTACAATCGAGGGCGCGATAGAATCGAGTAAATACGATATGCCAAAATTATTTACATGCTAAGCAATAATTATCTTTAAGAGACGCTGTCATGTGGTGCGGGTGAAAACACTGGTGAAGTGGAGACGACAAAGACGCTGTTGACGTAGACTGCTGAGCCACGGTAACGCTGACAGCGAAAAGAGACACGACAAACCCTTGCGGTGGAATCTGAGAAGAGGAGCAGCACATGGGCGGGAAGAGCAGAGAATAGCAGAAAAAGCAGCTATGAAGGGGCGAAATCCTGGCCCCTGATGGTGCTCTCTCTCTTCGTGCTAATGGCCCTAAACGGGGGACACAAGTTTGTAAGCTGTCCAGCAGTGTAACTTCACTTCTGTCGTGCTTTGATGTATGTACAGCATCCATTCATGACACACACGCCTAGCCACTTGACTTCCAATGGAGCTTCGAGCACCGCCGCAACAACTCCTGAGCAGCACTTCTGAGAAGTTCCTGCCTGCTGCACAGTCATGTGCACCAACTTTCTGCTTTTGAGTTATAGGCGTTACTTCGTAGCAAAAAGATCCACGCGTGCGAAACTGTCTCGTCTTTGAATCACACCACGCGATAGGAGAGCGTTCGTCACTCGTTACTGGCACTACGCAGCAGCCCTATCAGTTAGAGCTGGACCCATAACCCCCGGTTCGCTGTGAGTCACAATCACGGCGAGTTTCAGGCCAGTGGTAGTAGAGACGGGTTTTTTGCTCGACACTGTTGACCAGCGTCAATCCCCAGCTACAAACAACAACATACGGACGACAAGGACAACAAGGACGAAGCGGCGGATCAGTTCCGCACGAGAACATGAAAAGAAGGCACCAAAATGTGAAGCACACGAGAGAGAGAGCGATAATGCTCGGACTCACCTCTTGCGGCTTTGAACTCCGGCTCTGGGGCAGTAGGTCACCCACAGGGAACCGGGCGGTGCGCAGGAGGTGATGGCGGCTAACCGGCTTCCGACTAGATCGAGCTGTGCCTGTCACGGCTCCCCAAGTAAAAGAAACAACGAACCCCCCAAGAAAGCAACGCGTGTTCCTGGGGTCTGGAGAGGAGCCTCCGCAGAAAAGGGCAAAAAGGAAACGGGGCACCTTAGCTACAGCCAAGGAGCAAGGTGTGAAGGGCTACCGCAGCGGCACGGTGCTCCCTCTCCTACGACCTTTCTCACCGCTGCAAGTGCAAACGTAGGGTGAAGCCGAGGCATCACCACGGTGAAGACAAGGGGTTGTGGATGCAACCCCACAGCATATACTATGTAAACTGTGAAGTGCTCAGGTACCACGTCTTCACTTATTGTGAAGGACACAAGTGTTGTGTTTGTGTATATTGTGTCTTACACGAGTAGATTGTGCATTTATTGAATGTCTGTATACGTGTGTGCTACCAAGAAAGCCCGTTTTATCCTTGTTCCTTAAACTAGCTACAGTGAATACAATGCACTGTGACAGACACTACCCTATTTACACTCAAATTGCCCTCACACCAAAAATTTCAGTCAAGAAGCATTAATGCACATCCAACTGATTGAATGATCGAGTTTAGCATTTCAAAATGCTGAAGACTATGGATGCTATAGAAAGGCTTTTCAGATAAATTCAAGTGAACTGGTTTAACATTTTTAAATGCCACAGACTGAAACGCAGCAGATTATTTTTGACTAACCTGAGTGCAGTCCAACATAACACAATAAATATGATGGGGCCTGAATTCACAACTTTTGAGCTTGACAGCAGTCATACATATTCACTTGCAATTTAGGAGAAACTCAGTGCCGTGCATGATATCTTTACAATTAATCACATTTAGCCCAACTATATGCTGACCTAATGAACCTCTTGCATACAGAGAACCTTCTCGCATAAAATTGCGCAAGCTGACACAGCATCCTACCTCTGGGCTTTTAACTGCCACAGCCTCTTTGGGAGCTTTCTCGCTCTCCTTGGGATCATCCTTTGGTGGCGACGGAAGCCTTGGAGGTCGGACCGGAGTGGCCTCTGGGGGAGTCTCTTTTTCAATCGGTTTGGGCGCTGCCTCTCGGGTGGGTGACTTGACTGTGGGTATGGGGGGTGCAGGTGGCTTTACTGATGGATGCTTTCTGGGAGCTTCAGGAGGCTTCTGCATAGTGGGAAGGCAGCAGCAAACTGGAATTTTAGCCACTTATTGAGAGCCCTTGAACAACCAAGAACACAGATGCAATTAATATGTTCACAAAAGAAGACACTGAAAACTTTGCGCTGAACCATCCCTCAAGAGGAAGGTATATAACGGCAGTGCCTTACCGGTACTTACCTACAGAGCAGAAACCTGGAGGATTACAAAGAGGGTTCAACTTAAATTGAGAACGAAACAGCAAGAGATGGAAAGGAAAATGATAAGTGTGTAACGTTAGGAGACGGGAAGTGAGTAGAGTGGGTTGGGAATAAGCGGGGTTAAAGGATATCGCAGTTGAAATAGAAAAGAAATGGACATGGGCAGGGCACGTAGAGCATAGAGAGAATAACCGCTAGTCGTTAGGGGTGACCGACTGGATTCCAAGCGAAGGCAAATGCTTGAGAGGGAGACAAAATAAAGGTTAGCAGATAAATTAAGAGTTTTGCAAGTATAATGTGGCAGCAGAAAGCACAAAATTGGTCTCACTAGCGGATCATGGGAGAGGCCTTTGCCTTTCAATGGATGTAGTCAGGCTGTTGCTGATGATGATGATACACATCAAAACGAGTGAGAAGCTAAGTAAAAAAGAAAAAGGTTAGGTGAGTGAAACGGTGCAAGCACTGCTTATCAATGTCACAATATCACTGCTCAGCAACTAGCCCATCAGAACATAGCACATGCCTAACACTTGTTATACACCAATCACAAGCAAGCAACCACTGAATGAACATCAACAAGAAGAAGTCACTGGAATAGAGAAGAAAAATAGCCAGAACATTAGTGAGACACACGCTTCAAAGGTGCTAATACATTTTCTAGAAAACAGCCCCATTGCTGGCAATTATTCAGCCAGTTATGTTCTTATTAGTCTCTTTCAGGTGTCATTTACGAAGAATTGCTTCATAATGCATCAAAATACAAGTGATTTCAAAGTACTCAGTATTGCTTCTTTAACAAAAATAATGTCAATAATTGATGGGGTGTAACGCCCCGAAACCACATCACTATTATGAGAGACGCCGCAGTGGAGGACTCCAGAAATTTTGACAATCTGGTGTTCCTTAACATGCACTTAAATCTAAACAGATATCCTAGGCAAAGTCCACCTTCACTAAAAATGCAGACGCCATCACTGGATTCGAGCCAATGACCTACAAATGAGCAGTTGAACACCATAACTACCATACACTGCAGTAGGGGAAAACTAATGTCATAATGCGCTGATTAATGTGGGTTATAATAGGTTCTAGTGATTAAATCGCAGTTACATATCTATTTATCTTCAACACAAGTGGCCTCATTTTGACATAAATAGAATCAAATCTCAGGCTTGAAACACGGGGTAAGTTCTTTCTTTATTGTGTTCATATGAAACACAGGAGAATTATACTTCTATCATGACTCACAAGAGGTCGTATGTCAAACTACTCTTTGACTATCACATTGCCTTCACCAGCAATACTTGGCAATACGAATTTAAATGAAGACATATTTAAAATTCAGCAGGTTCAATTCATCAAAAGGTGAATAAATCTTTACTTTCCCAGCCACTAGTCTACAAAACTATGATCCGTTTCATTTTATTCTTGTCTTCAAATACTGCAGCCCAATGCAGGGCTATTGCCAAAGGAAGGTACATAAATACAACAGCAAAGAATAACAGTAATATCACAACAGATTCTTTACAGATCAGATATCATTGCCTCCTTAAAACAACTGGGTACCGAATGAGAGAAAAGATAATGTCACTCGAATCACTCAAAAAGATATGACATATTCATTTTACAAAGAGAACCAGGTACATCGTTCGAGTGAACAATACTCCTTGGAAAAAAAAAACTGTACTTGAATGTGTTGGTAAGTGTAAAAAATGGCTTTATGTTACGATTATGACCTAGTCTCGTTGGCAGCGCACTAGACAACATACACGATATAATTGTAATTAGATAGCAGGAATGACGAGTGAACGAAAGAGTGCAATAGTTCGCGGGAGTCGCTATCACGCCTAGTGCGCAATGACGATAACTTCGAAGATTTCATTTCAGATCTCACCACATTATGGCTATTATCTTCTACATTATCACCCTGCCAGGTGACTACTGTATGTGCAACACATCATTTATGCTTCGAATTTACTGTGAGAATGTTGTTTGACACACACCTTTGAGTGACCTTTCCCCGAATACTGCTTTTTACTGTGAGAACACAGATTTAACAGTTCTTGCTGCTTCTGTTACTGCAAGAATTTGTGGGGTGTATTCTCAATCACCACGTGAGCAATGCAGCTGCCGGCAGCATATTTATGCACTAAGTATCTACAATATATATTAATAAAAAAGCAAGCAATACATTGTCACCTGGCTATGTCCAAGTGGTGCGGCTGGTGGCTTGGGCGGTGCCGTCTTTGGTCGGGGCGGATCCGGAGGAGGAGCCTTGGGGGATGTCGGTGCCCTCCGGCGCCCCTTCCGTTCCACGGGAGTGGGTGGATTGGACGATCCTCGGGAGGCAATAGAGCACACGGACTCCTGCGACCTCGACGGCGGAGGAGGCCTCAGTTCCGGCAGCTTGCACTCAACTGCACTGCCACCAACCGGAACCTTGGGATCCGCGTGGATCACCCTCGGCAGGCTACCGCCGACTACGGCCCTCGTCTCGGCACGGCTTGGAGCGGCCGGCGGTACTCTGGACTCCACGCCGTTGCTGAATTTGACATGCTTGAGGGTGGAGCTGTCTAGAGTATTGCTCGAGGTGTCTGTTTTCAGGCCGGCCACTCTGCCAACGTTGGGTTCGGACGCACTGCTGCTAACCAGGGAGGGCTTGAAGGTGCTGGTCTTTGCAATGCCAACTCCATTGACAACGTTGCTTATCTCAGTGGCTGTACTTGCCAGATCTCTAGATTTAGCCGGGGTCGGGACAACAGCAGCTTGCTCAGAAGCGAGCATGACACAAGTTTGCTCCTCATTAGTCGCTGCATTGGTGACTGAGTCCTCCGCGTTATCTTTCCCGTCGACCTCGTCGACTGCATCACAGATGCGCATATTCAACTGGCTCTGAAAATAATTGTCGAACTTAGGGCAATTTAGTTAACTGCACGCAATGAAACTTTTCACGCAAATGTGAAAAAACTGTCCATGAGGATGAATTGATGAGCAAGTTGGTACTGCAGCTTAGAAACATTACTGATCACACAGGCGGCGAGAAAAGAATGAAACACAAGACACGCCACTATGTCAGCAGGCTTTCCTATTTTGTTCCCATCCGTGCGCGCTTCAATGTTTCTAGGATTTTTTAAAAAATGATGACATACCTGGGTTTCCCAACTGAAGGGTGCAGAATGCTCGTCTCGCCAGCACTGCAATGTTAAAATAAGTATTACACAATGATTAACTGCAAACACCTTGAAGCCAACACAACCACCATAAGATTTACTTTCAAGATCGCCCAAACACTAATGCGCTGTAGCAAAAGGACACCACCTATGAAAAACATTTACAAAGCTATGTCAACCAATAGAAAGCCGATAATGTGAACGGATATTAAAAGCAGGTACTGCTAGAAGAAACTAAAGCGGGCACACGTACTAGCGCGCTAAAGTACAGGGAAACAACGTTACCTGTGAAGAAAGAGAATAGAGTTCTACAGGTAAGCTTTAAGAATATTACACATACGGCGCTACACGAAACGAGAGCGGTCACGCAGCTGCTTGAAGGCGCCCTCAAACTAGAGGACGCGATATCGAAATATCATTCCGCCGCTCCGGCCTTGAGCTTCGCAAGACCGGCTGACGGAATGTAGGACTGGCCGACTTCCAGTTGGTTAACAGCCAGCTGTCCATGCGGCCGTGGCTTTAGTGCTGCTCGCTTTACTAGACTGCCGTCGAAATGACTATTTCAAACGTCGACTAAGCAATTAAATACTCGATATTCTTCAGATTTTGCATGCTTCAGCGGCTGCACTAACCACAGCAAAACGCGGGAGTGCACAGCTGCTACTCCAGCAACTGTACACATCCGACGGTCGCTGCAAAGTGAGCAATGACACACGATGCATTTTGAGGCGTGCTTTCGAACCAGAAATAATACTAGCAGCGGTTTTGAGTCCCAAAACAATGGCACGATTACGGGGACGCCTAGTGGAGTGCTCCGGAAATTTAGACTACCTGGGATTCTATAACATGCTCCTAAAACTAAGCCCACGGGCCTCTAGCCTAACTAGACCGTCGAAATGCGATCACCAGGATTCGTTCAATCCCGCGATATTTGTGGTCAGCCGTAGAAACCAAAACGCCATTGCGGCGGGGTTTCGAGTGTGAAAGTCTAGCGGGGTGGATTTAAACGAAGTGCATGCGATTCCGTAAACAACTTGCCCCTGCCTTCGTAGTTCTGGCGTTCGCGGCGTCTTCGTCAGACACCATTCTGTCGCCAGTGTTCAGTCCGATGACGGGAAAGACTTCGACTTCGGCGTACTGTTTGGGGTAGTAGTTGTACTTCTCCCTGATGTCGGGGCCGACTAGCGCGTCCCAGGCGATTTCGGTCTTCTCCTTTTCCGGTATGCGGTCCCAGTCTTCGCCGTGAGCATCCCGGATGATTGACATGTCCTCGACGATCCTCGAAGAAGCGTAGTTGAGGTCGCGAAAGTAAGACTCCACCTGTTCCCGAACTTTGGAAGAAGCCATGGCACAAGCGCACTCGGTCACAGAACACCTCGGTCGTCGGCCCCCCTGACGCTTTCGAGAAGGTTGTCGTCGTCGCTTTTGCCGAGAAAAGGCGCGCGGCGAGAAAACCCTTTCAGGAAAGCGAAACGTCACGGCTGTTTTCGAAACAAGGTCGCTCCGCGTCAAACGAGGTTTCACGCCTTTCTCCTATTCTCGGCCATGACAACAAAGTTCGCGACTTGCGTCGGATTCCGGAGTAAACAGCCGTTGGCTCGTTCGCGGCCGTCCATGGTTTGCGCACTCTATTATGCCGCCAAATATGACGCTTTTTTTTTGAAAATTTGCATGAATAAAAAGTTTGCACTATAGATCTATAGAACTTTTAAGCTTTTAAGCAGGAAATTGCCCAGGAAAGGATCTGTGATAATACTCAGGGTCGTTCCCAGGACTGGAGTATCGCGCGCGTGGAGAGGAGGAGGAGACTGCCGAACACCTGATAATGTTCTGTAAAGGGCTTCAACCTGATTGATTGATTTGTGGGGTTTAACGTCCCAAAACCACCATATGATTATGAGAGACACCGTAGTGAAGGGCTCCGGAAATTTCGACCACTTGGGGTTCTTAAACGTGCACCCAAATCTGAGCACACGGGCCTACAACATTTCCGCCTCCATCGACAATGCAGCCGCCGCAGCCGGGATTCGAGCCCACGCCCTGCGGGTCAGCAGCCCAGTACCTTAGCCACTAGACCACCGCGGCGGGGCAGGGCTTCAACCTATAGTTCAGGATGATGGCGCAGAGTTTTTCAAAGCACTGGGATTCAGGGAGAGCGAGGGAAAAATAGACTTTAAACAGATAGAAATAACTAGAAGGAGGTTATTTCATTCGTGGCTAAAATCAAGGCTCGAGTGAAAATTAAATCTGTCACTGCAGAGTACCGGTCCTCAACTTCACTATTTAAAGGGGGAAATGAAGATAGATCTAGTTGTTGGTTCACTAAGTATTACGGCTAAGTGGCGTTAGCCGCCGCCCGATATAACCCGTCCATCCATACAAGCAGATGTAGCGCTGTCAAGAACATGACCCTGGGATTCCAAACAATCCTAAACCAGTTCTTCTAGGCTAACCTCCCTGTCTCTTCATTTTATTTATTTCTCTTTATCTTTTCAGAAACATTGCACTTAATGTTAAGACATCAAAATACTTTGTACTTCCATCTATAAGACAGAACTCGGTCGTGCAAGTTGATACAACACATGGTAGTCTTACTACATGCTATGTTTCTTCAGCCAAACTGCCTTCAGCGCCCACAGCTAGGTATCTCCAAGGCATATCAGTGTATTGTGTGAGATTAGTGTATTATATACTTATGTGGGGTATCTTAGTCTTGAAAATGTTCTAAAAATTCAAGGAAACTTGTAAAGTTATTCAAAGAATCTAGTCTAGATAATCTTTTGGCCACATGGCCCTTAATTAGGGACCCTTAACATTTTTCCCCAAACCTAGGAGCAATCTAATCACTTCTTGTTTCTTTGCATGGTGTAGTCATTCAACACAGCAAATGGTGCCATACATGTATAATCAGCTGATGGAACGAAATCTAAGAATGACTGAACATTAGCTGTGTTCATGTGATACCTAGAGACAGCATGTTGCTCTTGTAATACGGGCCAGAAATGGACAATGTTCTGTAAAGAGAGAGAAAAAAAAACTCATTTTGAAACTCAAGTCCGGGTCTAATGTTCTGTAGGTGGCTGTTGCTTTAATAACAGGATCCAGTTACTCAAGGTGCAACTGTCTAGTAGAACCCAAGCCCATTTGCCAGGTACTGAAGAACTATAGATACATAGGTGCCGTTTCGGGTCCAAGGGTTACTGCTCTCGCAAGAGAACTTTGAGCACATTGAGTTTCTTATAAATTTTGTGTCAAATATGGTTCCTAAAAACTTGTGTCATTGTTTTAGGTATGAAACTGTATTGCCATAAACACATGAATAATGACTGTAATAGAAATCTTAGCATAAAAAGTTCTCACAATGCGGAAAGACAAAACCAGAACAGCAGCCAAGAACTTGGAAATGAAAATATCCCAACCTGCCTGCTGCTACCGCTTGAAGCCCACTGGATCTAACGGCAGACAAGCCTTACTCTTATATCTTCACCACTCTGTGAAAACATCTAATAATATCTAGGGTTTACATGCGACAACCACGACGTGATATGATTACAAGGCACGCCATAGCTGACGCCACACAGTACATGACCCATAGCTCGATGTCTCCATCAAAATGCAGCCATCGAAGCCCCGATTAAAACTGTGACTTTCATGTCACTTGGGATAACCATACAGTCATTTATTACTGACGTGCTCCTACAGCACTGATTTAAATGTATGTACAAGATGGGGTTCCTTCCAGCAGGTCAGTGCCTGTGAAGCTTGAGTCGTTTCAAGTTCTGCAAGAAGTGGTACGGAAGTGGTGCCCTGACCAATAAGTTCCTGCCATCCAAGATCTCGGGGATCATGACCGAGCTGGCGTGGAGGTGCATGGGGATGTGCCTCACTTTGGTCTGCCTCACGTTCAGCCTGGCCAACAGGTCTCCGGAGAGCCTCTGCGGAGCCAGCTCTCTCAGGTGTGAGTACTTGTGGTCGCCCAGAATGGGACAGCGCAGCCCAAACCCCAGGTGCACTCTGATCTGGTGTTTGACCCCAGTCACTGGCTTCACTTCCAGGTAGGCTGCCCTGCCATGGGAGCTCAGCACGCGGTAATGCGTGACCGCTTCGTATGTCTTTGAGAACTTCGGCACAAGCCGCTCGAACTCAGGCTCCAGTTTCGGGCAGATGACCATACGCTTGGCCAAGCCAACAGATCCTTCCGCCAGAGGCATGTCGATCGTTGCACAGTCATTGTCGGGCACCCCGAATGTTATCGCGTGGTAAGTCTTAGAGATGTTGTGCTCCTCAAACAGTGTCTGCAGCATGTCTGCCATTCGCTGCGTCTTTGCCAGCACGATGGCGCCCGTCACGTCGCGGTCCAGACGGTGCACAGTGTACAGCTTTATGTCTTCCCTTGGGTACAGGGCAGCAGAGAGGTCCGGTAACAGACGTACTAACACATGAGAGTCGGGGACACCCTTCGCGGATCCATGGCAGATCATGCCGTATGGCTTGTCTAGAATAAGTACGTCGTTGCCATCGTGCAGGACACGCTGCCTCAACACATCTACCACCTCAGAGCGTAGCATAAAGGCTAGGTTAGGCTTAACCTCTGATTTCAGAATGAAGAAGCCCTTGCTGTCGAGCTTGAGGCTGAACTGCTGCGGCTTGCGGACATACTCGAAAGCTGTAGGATTGCCTGTGTCTGGGACATTTGAAGAGTTGTCGACAATCGCTTCGCCGCTCGCTTTCCTGGCTCTGGTTTTGGATCTGTGCTGGGAAGCATTGGAACTATCTTGGATGGTGGAAGATGATGACTGGCTCAGCTCAAACTCAGCGGTCGCTGTTGTTGGCTCTTCTAGGAAGGAGCGCGCCGCCTTTCCTACGTTATCACTTTCAAGCATATCATTTGACCTCGGCTTTTTTGGTGCTTTCGTTCTGGTTCTGGACACTGAACTTTTACAGTCCTCCTCCTCAGCTGTTCTTGCAGTTGTCACAAAACTTTTCGAAGAGCTTTTAAGCGAAGACGAAGCTTCACTTTTGCTCAATTCCTTGCCGCCTTGCTCTTTGGCATGCACTGCAGTTCTTTTGCTTCTGTCTGCAGTCGCTTTGGCTGGCGAAAACACCCTCACAGCGCTTTCCAGGTGGTCGCTACCAAGCGTACTGCTCTGTTCACTGCTACGTGCCAGTGAGTCCGTACTGGAGCCTGTTTCCTCGGACCTGAAACTGCATTTTTCTATTGCCGATGCAGACGGTCGTTTCTTGGACAACTGCAACTGCCAATCATCAACGGGCAAAGCTCGAGGAGGACGGGAACGTGCCACTTCTCCTGACAACTTCACCGCGGCGTTCGACGAGTTCTGAACGTCACTGGAAACCGGCGTCGCACCCTCGCCATTATCACGCGACCGTTTCTTTTTTCTGGCTCCATTTCTCGCCGAAATGCTTGTTTCACGCGCATCCTGCAGCTCCGATTTGTTCGCACCCTCATCCGGGGCCTCACGACCGGGCTTAGATGACTCCCCGCTGTAGGTATCCAATACGAGCTCGTCCAATAGCGTGTCGTCTTCGTACTGCCCGTGGTACCGGGCCCGGTTGTCGCGGTCGTAGCGGATCGTGCCGAAGTCGGCAGCCACGACGGTTTCGTCCGAAACCTTCGCATCGCGGCGTCGCGTGAGGTGTGAGAAACGGCGAATTCTCTCGTGAGGGTCACCTAGCGGGTTGTCGACGTTGACTACACCGTGGTCGCCCGAGATGCCGTAGAAGTCGTCGTCGACGGCACAACGTTCGTCGTCCCGCTCGACGCTCAGCTTCGTGCCTCGCACCGAGAGCGCCCGGGACGTCGACAGGCCACGGGAACTCGCCGAGCCCGCGAGGGTCGCTTGAAGGCGAACGCAACTGCACACACTCGCACGCACGAAGCGCGCAGCCATCTTGTGTCTGCTTAGCGTCTGGATTACGGATCGATTTGGCCGTAAACGGTAGCCTTGTTTGTTTTCGAAGTCGTATAAGTTCAGTGTAGTAGAAGTCAGCTAGAAGTTGTTTGTGCGAATGCAATTAAACAAATAACATGTAAGTTGAACTAATTTTACAAAGTTTTATCGCTCACGTAACGATTTCTTGCCTGACATTGCTGGTGTCAAAGCTTGCAGGCTACGATACCAAAACATAGCCTTTAGGATTAAAAACTTTTACTGAAAAACTGAAAGCAAAGTCCTTCAAGGCTCATTGACAACCTTGTTCAAGCATTGAAAAGCTCTGCTTAAAGATAACTTTTGCTTAGTTAGATTTGTTAAATTGATAGATAAAGTGTACTTAATTTGCACATCTGTTTGTACGTCAGCCGACAGTAGCCACTCGGAGCACACAACAAGCCGATACAGCACACGTGAAATTAAAAAATGTGCCGCGGTTGTCACGTCGGCGTGAGAAACATAATTCTGTGAATCGCGGATGTCAGTAGTGCTGATATGCCTCTAAAGCTAACGGACGCTGACAGACTTTCCGTTCTCGAACACCTCAAGGAAATCGGATGCTGCAAGTTTTGCGCGGAGCGCTTTTCCGGCGAGAGATACTACGACAATTACAAGAAGTTCGAGGAGCTAGCGGCCGCACTTTCAGTAAATGCACTTCACTTGATCCACCTCGTTTGCCGAGCACGAGGTCGTAGGTTCGACTGCCGGCCATGATATTTTGAAGGAAGTGAAACACCATAATTAAAAGAAAAAAAGTGTGTGGTATTACTACGTGCCTAGTGATAAAGCTAGTGTGATTTACCTGCCAAAACTACGATACGAGTGTGAGAGACAATGTGTTCATAACACTTCGACCACCTATGGTTCTTTAACGTGCACCTAAATCTAACCACATGGTCCTCTAGCATTTTGTCTCACTCGAGATGCGGGTGGGGTTCGAACCTGCGACCTTTGAGCCAGCAGTCGTGCATCTTAACCACTAGGCCACCGCTGCGGGTCACTAGTGTGCACAGATTGTGCACATCTCAAAAACGTAACCGCAACGCATAAAAATTGGATCATGCAGTAGAAAAAGAAAGGAAAAAAAAAACCACTTTCATTTGCCAAAACTTATGAAATTGCCGCTTAGAAGCATATTGTGTTGGGTGCTCTTGTCTACAACTCTGAATGAATGAATGAATGAATGAATGAAAGTGAAATCAGGCAAAATCCCTCACCAAAAGTGACAATTGGTAACTCGCACCAAATGTGTGTGTGCTCGCAGAGAAAACTCAGATGCAGAGCTTGAAACGGTAATCTCAATGTCTCCAACTTCACTGTTCGATGCACTACTGATCGAATCGATGAGCTCTAGCTGCGGTGAGGTTCTTGCTGAGAACAAAAACAAAAAAAATCAAGCTTTGCAAGTTTCAAATCGTGATGCTTGCACTGGGCTTTGCTAATCAACTTGCTCTCTTACAGGATGTTAGCAACGGTGAATCGGAACCTCAAAACCAAAAGTCACCAGAAGAACCCAGTCCGAAGCGACCAAAGTTGGCCACCGAAGTCATCAGCGAGTCGGCGAGCATCGACAATGCCTGCCAAGACGGACTGTCGGGAAAATGTGACCTTTTGAGCAAGGAAGATGGAGTTAACAGCGCAAATGACACCGGTTGCGTTGCTTGCTATGGACTGCTCGAGATTCAACACCTCAAGTCATCTTTCCAGCAGGTGTGAGGAAGTGTGGCGCATTAACCAAAGTGAATTCTGTAACTGACACTGTTGTCGCGTTGAAAATTCAAACTATATACTCTTGGACCATGCTAGAGCGACATTGCATGCTTCAGCTTAGCCCTTTCAAGTTGAATTTACAATAGTGTGCTTTTTCTAGTGCTCATGTCATTATGATGCTGCCGGTACTGTTGTGATTATGATGCTGCATGATAACCAATTTTCCTACTTTATGCTGAGCAGGGCAACCTTTTGTCATATACCACGATTATATTCTACAAGATACACAATTTGCATGTTTTAACTTTTTTCGACTGATTGTGACATAAATGGAAATGAATTTCTGAATTTAGCATGTGATCTGATCATGAGCTGCCAGCACATAGTAAAATCACGTGAAACGTGACACCATATAGCAAAAAAGAGTTGCTCATTCGCCGTCCTAGCTGTGCACAGTGGCAACACTCTCAAGGTTACACAAAAACAAGAAATGTAAATAGAGAAGTGACTATCACCTTAGTTCAACCATTATAACATCAGACCTGTTAACTGGAAGTTGTAGGTCCTGTGCCTACCAGAGCAAAGTCAGTTTTTCATCCACCTTGATTCCATTCTGCTTGAAAGGCCGCTAGACCACGTAGACCAATTGAGTTGTGGTCTTGCAGTTGTGCACGAGTCCATAACGGCAACGTAGCTGTGGTAATTTTTCAAAATGACACCACACCAGTTGGAGCGACACTTGTTCGGCGATACAAAAAAGTCTCTGGCTCATTTCGCTTTTTTTTGGTTTGTCGGCTCGTCTCTCCTCCTGGCTGAGTGCTCGTCTTCACAGTGCGAGGAGAAAAAGCTGAGAGCGCGCATACCGGCAGGCAGACAAACAGGTCTTGCAGACGACTAGCAGATGACAACTTGACATCACAGCGAACATCGAGGAGCTGAATACTGCAGAGAAGGCGAAGGAAGAGAAGGGATTGTTTCTTAGAATTTGTGGGGCTCTCGCAGCTCGTAGCACTGCTTTGTTTCGCGCTGTTGGTCAGGCTTGGTGGTACAGTGGCTGCGGTGCTCCGCTGCTGACCCGAAGGTCATAAGGTCAATCCCGGGCACAACGGTCGTATTTCGACGGAGACGAAATGGTACAGGCCCGTGTGCTGTGCAGTGTCAACGCACATGAAAGAAAATAAAGAAATATTTTCGGACTCCTCCACTACGACGTCTCTGGTAATCACATCGCAGTTTTGTGATGTTAAATTTTGCGTATTATTTGGCACTTTTGATACTGAGGCATTCTGTGCACGAAGCACGCGTTTACTTAAAATGTTAAAAAAAAATGATTGGAGGTGGTTTAGGAGCCCTTCAACTCATAATTACTACACTACAGTTATTGTCTCTTGTACCGCATATAATGTCTCTTACACCTTCCTTTGCTGCATTGTCTGTTGGTCTCATTAGGTTGTAAAGAAAAGCGCTCGATCCACCACCTCATACTGTGGCTGACAGGTGTTACTTTGATACTGTGGGAAAGTGATTAATTGAATAATATGTGAGGTTTAATATCCCAAAACCACCATACGATTATGAGAGACGCCGTAGTGGAGGGCTCCGGAAATTTCGATATTCTGGGGTTCTTTAAAGTGCACCCAAATCTGAGCACACGGGTCTACAGCATTTTGGCCTTTATTGAAAATGCAGCCGCCGCAGCCGGGATTCGATCCCGTGACCTGCGAGTCAGCAGTCGAGTACCTTAGCCACTAGACCACCACGGTGGGGTGCTGTGGGAAAGTATAAATTTGTGTTAAACACAACATTATTGAGAACTAGGAGACAACAATGCCAGGGAAAGTGTAGGGGATGTTAAGAGAAGTTACTGTGTTGTTTTCTCCGTCAGCTCCGGAGTTCCCCATACCTTCTCTGTCTTTATTGTTTGCTAATTATCATTAACACTGATGCTGCAGGCCACTGCCCAGATTGTAGCATCTCTTCCACGTTAGAGGCATCCAAGGCATTGCACGCCATGTGCTCCGTGTGTTTTACTTTTCCGTCATCACAAATCCTACGAAACAACTTTACAGTATTAATATTCACCGAGGCAGGCCAGCGGCTTTCGAGCCTGTAGCACAGTTTTGTCTCTTTTCTACTTTCAGATTGTAGCAGCTGTCAAGGAGAGTGGCTGTGTTTTCTCCAAGTTCACATTCCAGCTGTCGGTGCCCGTGACGCTTGAACTTCGTCATGTGAGTTGGCAGATTGTAGTCTTGTAAACAGTGCAGGCAAGAAACAGCCTGCGTTGGCATTAACACGACATTTCTGTCTTGCTCTATTTGTATATGTTATAAGAAGGGGTAGTTTTTAATCTCTGTCCTTACTCTTTTTCACTCTATCATTCAGCACTACCGTTGTATTAAAATATTCAAGGACATCTGTCTTGGTGCTATTGCTGAAAAAGCAGGAAAAGTAAACTGTATCAGAAGCTTATTTGTAATCCACCACACCTAGCAGGCTGATGCGACTAATTCTGTGGGAATGTTTGCCACTTAGTTCGCTTGTAATCATGCACTTTGGGACCCTTTTATGTATGTCTTATAAGTTGTAATAAACCTGCAACATTATATTAATTAGTCAGTTGGTAGGCACGTCAGTCGTTCGGTCGGTTGGTTGATCATTCAATTGGTTGGTTGCAATTCGGTTAATTATATGGTAGGTAGGTACGTCAGTCATATGGTTGATTGCTAAATTGGTTGATGGTTCAATTGATGGATCGGTCGGCCAATCAGTTAATCGGACAATTAGTCCACCAATAGATCTGGGAAAATTACTGGCATTTCAATACACTCTGTGCATTATCCCATCCGTGTGCTAAGGCATTAGAGATTAAAAGTTGTATGGAGAAAAAAAAGCTAAAAAGTCACTAATGTGTGCTGTTTAAGAGACACAAGTATTGCATTCATCGAAAAAGTGCATCTACATGCTAATGAAATCAATATACGCTCATTGTGGTTTATACCTGAAAAAAAAATTCCTCCGCGTAGCTGGGAAGGGTGGCACAAACAGTGAAGCCTCCCTCAAGTGTCCCTACTGCATCACAGTCTCTTACATCCTGGGAATAAGCGAGCAACTGTCGAGGGTATTGAGGAAGGAGGGTGTTCAGGTAGCACACTAGCCTGCATCAACAATAGAACTACTCTTGCCGCAACTGAAAGACTGGCTGCTAAAGGAAAAATTCTTTAGGCTTGTCTACAAAGTTCCCTGCACAGATTGCCATGTCACTTAGATCAGCAAGACAAAAAACTTTCCACAAAGAATACGGGAGCTTTGAAGCGTACCTTCAATGCAGCACAACATGCTCTCACAGAACACAGCGAGAAGCTGGGCCATCGCATGGACTTTGACACAGCCCAGCTTATCCAAACAGAAAGTAGCCACACCAAAGGGTAATTTTTAGAATCTTGGCATGTACAAACAACTCCTGTATATATAAACCAGTCAACCGAGACCCTGCCGAGTTTGTATGCATGTGATCCCCGGAGCCAATTGGGAAAACAATGCAGTAACAATAACAAAAACAAAGATGGAAAAGGAAACAACCACTAAAAATTTTTGGAGCTGGCGGGACAATCACCCCCCGAAAAAGAGACCGAATGGGTCTGAAAACGTAGAGCCAGTTTTTAATAAAAAAAAACTGAAGATCTAACGTGCCTGGTTAGTGTGTTTACAGTTAAACTCTTTATAAGAGGCATGCTGTGTGCAGCATTTCTTGTCTTTCATTCAAGATGCCTTTTTATAACCAAGGTACCTTATCTGCACTTTCTTATCAACCAGTATCTTTGCTACAGGCACTGTGGTGTCTCTTATACCCATTTGTCTCATATGAGTGCCTCTTATAAAGCAGTTTGACTTTGTTCGTCTAATTTTACCCTGTTGGACAGATCTCTGTCAAACATGTTTACCTTCACATCACATGTTTCCTCACTGTTTGTGACATTTGCACAGGTCTTGGCGAGTCGCAAATGGCAAAAGTGAATGTTCTGCAAGATTGTGCCCCAGTTCAAGGGGAGTTCAATACAATGAGGTTTTTCCACTATTCTTGTTTATTGAGCTACGTTTAACAATGTTTTATTGTTATTTAAGGCAGTGGTCTATCGTAGAGTGCTTCTGAAAGACAAAGTATGCCTTAAGGCGTGCCTGCGGTTACCCAAGACCTTCTTTTTGCACTTCTAGCATGCCATGGTGACGCACTTGAAAGAAAAATTCAGGTTGGTTCCTTTGGAATGCTTGTTGCGTTGTAAACATAGTGGCTCACATGTGAAAGACTTGTTCGCTGCTTTTTGCGAGATTGAGAAAAAAGCAATAATCTGGCTTTTCTAATCGAAATTTCACTTCTTGCAGTCAATGGAATTCGAGGAAGCAAATTTTATTGCACTCAGTTTACTGTGTACCTGGGCAGAATGCCTCTAAATTTCTGTATTCAACTCAATAGATTAATGAACTAGAGTTGGCCCCAGTGTCGCTAGCAAAGCAAAATAATAAATGAAGAAAATGGGGTCAACTTAGGCAGCTATGTATAATTAGGTTTCACAAAAAACATCAAAGAATGACAAACATGGGGCTCTGTCGTATCTGTATACTGTGTACTGTCTTTTGTTGTACATCAGTTGGTCTCAGCTGTCAGGCTATCAGTCAGTTTTCAAATTACCCTGCTATTTAGGATTCCAAATCAAAGACTTTCATCCACACTTAACTTGCGATTGTTACCGTATTTGCTCAAATTTAACCCTAGTTAATTTCTAGTTTTTCAGCCCTAAATGAACACTGGCAATACAGTTGGATAGTGGAATACATAGAAGGAAAAACATACAATTTCATCTTTCTAGGCATAATGAAAAGTCACCCCTCGACTTACTGTCATGGTCGTGTTGCAGTCGAATGATGCGGTATCCCTCTAATGTCCCGAGTGGTCTTTTGTAATATTCCACAATTCTTTTATTCATATTGTTGATTTGGTTTCTTTCTTGCTGCATGCCTTCTTTCAATCCTGCAGGGAATCCTATAAGGAGTGCAGCGACATCGAATTCGTCAGCGCCAAGGAAGTGTGGAAGTACATCGTCAGCCCAATGTTCGCCGACCACTTGGGCGTCGAGTTTTCCGCCGCGAGTGGCTTCCAGATTTCAGTGGCGTTCCCGTCGCCAAACGCCGAGGAGGAGTGCGGGTTTCTGTAAGCTCGCACATTCTGCACCTGTCCTGTTGCTATAGTTTAGGCTGAAGATGTTAGTTTCCTCGAAGGGTCTTAGAACAGTGTATTCAGTCTTGCCAAAGCATTCCTTAATAAAAATCATGGCAGGCCTAGTTGGCTCATAGCCTTAAATACTGCTCGCAGTGATTGTCCTCTTTTTTTCGTGGTCGTGTCTCTAATTCGTGCTATCACCTAAGTCAAGGGATTACTCTTGTCGTCATCGTTAACTTTACTCCTGGATGTGGGCCACATCTAATCAATGCTGTATTGCAGGAAAAAGGCCGAGCCTTGCTCATGTAGCTGTGTGGCGCGAGACTTATCTATAGTTAAAAATGGCACAAAAATAACCACCACTTTGACACATGTATTTTCACTTTTTTTTTTTCAACTTGGATAAACAACAATGGGCTCGCATTCACACGCGTGCACTTGGGGACCATATAATCAAAGCTCGGTATAATGAACAGAGATGGGGTTAATCGTTGGCTACTGTTGTTTATTCTTTCCCTGTGTCACCACTGTGTTGTGCATCTAAACAGCCACTGTATCAGAAATAGCGAACCAATGGCACAGCAGCGCTATTGGTTCAACATTACAGCCAATAGCACAAACCAATAGCCCAAACTAATACCATTGGTGATTTTGGTCTCCATCCTTCTGTAGGCTGAGGAAGTTCCCCGAATCCTTTCCAAACCGACAGCAGAGAAAGGTAAGTTGTCTCAAGTAGCAGGGCAGTCAGCCCTCATGAGTTATCGCAGTTATTTATTTTCTTTCTCTCCTTCTGCCAACAGCACCAGTGCCGCGAGATATTCACACGTTGTGCTGTGCTGGATGCGCTTCGAAAGATCTCGGACGAAGACTTCAGAAAGTGGGTGGTGCTTGGTGTTGCTTAATTCCAAAAATGATGCAAGTTTCTGCGGGTCTTCTAAAACAAAAATGCACAGAGCAACGGTCTCTTCTACGCAAAGACTTTTCAGCAAAAGGTGTCGAGAAACGGCTGTTGTGCATGTTTGGGCTGTTAACAAGTATTTTGCGATATGTACCCATTTGATACACTGCCGACAGCATACAGAAGTCGTTTTCCGTTGCACCTGTTTTGAACAGCCATACGTGTTATGCCAACAATTGATACTATTCGTAGCTTTATTTAGATCACTATATGGCATGTTCATCCAGCAGTATTGTAACCAGTCTAAATTTACATGTTTGAAGTTAGCTAATATAAGCCTCGTGCTTGTGACATCACTTCCCAGAGTAGTTCTTGCCCAACATCACTATGGCCATATATATACGACTAAATATGAGTGGGGAGGGGTTTTCGCATTAAGGTACCTTTTGCAACAGTGTAGCCTTTGCAACGAGCTTTCATGTGCCATTGCAGGTTGTACAAATGCCCTCCAGACCGACCGCCAAAAATCGAATCCAAAGTTGAAGTCTCGTGCGTCCACTCACCTATCTACCTTGCAGGTACGTTAGTCTGTCTAGGTAACTCATTTCAGTCGGCTTTTTGTCATACAAAGTCAAGCTTGCCTTGGTGTTGCCTATGTTACTCAGAAAATTTCTTAGTTTCTGATGCATGACAGTGCTTTCCATACCAATTCTGGCATGTGACGTCCATCTTGTAAAATAGGGGGCTTGTTACTTCTCAGTTCATCATGGCTGAAGGACTTCGAAGATAATAAAGCTCATATTGGCATGCTCATTTAAGTGTATCTTTTCTACGTAATGTAGTGCTGATAGAGTGGTTACTGCCCTGTCATCATTTTTATGGAACTGTCAAAGGCCTGATAATACTGATCATGGGTGAAAAAGTCACATTCCTCTGTTAGTTTATTTTAATGTCAAGTACGTCACAGCGGAATCGCTGTCACACATATGCAAGAGGGTGATCACGCAGTGTCGGCAAGTAGAATAACTGTAGTGTGATGGATACTGCACACTTGAGGTCTGTCAATCACAGCGAAGAGGCACATGGCTGACAATATCAATAAACAAGTTCATCGCCTCGTAAAACAATTTTTGCTAAATGTTTTTTAATTTGTCGAGAATGAGTGAAGTGTCACTTCTTCTAAGCACTTTCTCTCCTCTCTTGTCGAGATGAGTGAATCAAAAGCTACACCGGGAGTTATAGAAAGGGGAAACGTTTTGTCAGTGTACGCAACAACCTCGAGCTTGCATAATTAAACGTGATCGCTGCCTCCCATGTTCATTTCCGTTCAGAAATGTGGCTCACCTTCATTGCATACTCATGGCTACCCTCGTCCCACCGTTTCCACCAGTGATTAGAAATTCACAGCTAGCCACGTCTCATTGCTGCCTCCTGTTGTTCGACCCGATGGTTAGCAGGAACTCTGTGCTGATACCAATGAGTGGGAACCTGGGTCTGGCAGGTCTCGACGTAGGTAGCTGGCGCCCCAATCATCAGACCCGTCGCCCAATTTCGCAGAGAGGAGAGGCGCTCGTACGAGAAGACAGATATTTACTTATGTAGAACTAATAAAGGAGAAATAATGAAAAAGAAGAAAGTTGGTACTAAAGTTCTTAGGCTCTATAGCCCCATGTCTGCCAGCACTGAGGCACTCAAACTGCTGTTGGTGGTTTGAGTTTGTTGCATTTAGCACCAATGTTTATGAGCCGGCAGTTGCGGCCTTCTAGTAGGCTCGCTTCAGAGAAACCAGTTTCGCATACTCCGATGCCTGCCGACGCATGCTGACAACTTGCCGCACGACGTACAGGTCGCTACTGCAAGTACTCGCGTCTTCTCAGCCAGACACCCTGGATTCTCAACGGCAAGAGAATCATGGAAGCATCCGTACAGGAGCTCATCACCGACGTGGTCACCAAGCACATCCCAAACGAAAGTAAGTCTGGCGAAGTGTCATTATTTTGCCCAATATCGACTCTTAAATTTCAGCTAGAGAGGGCTGTTTGACTTACTGTTAGTGAATACACCGAAGCCTCACTATAACAAAGTTGCATCTTGCACCAAAATAAGTTTGTTATATCCAAAAATATGTTGTAAAGGCATATCCCTAACACTATATCTATTGCAAAACTGTTCTTCGTTTGCTTCATTATAACTAATATTTCGTTATATCAAGGTTTGAGCATTCAAGCCAACAAAAGCTTGATCTGGGCGAGTTTATTCATGCTAAATGTGCAAGGTACAGTGCAGCAAGTCTGTTTTTTTCCCTATATTTGTTGTGCCGTACCTACAACATTCACATCAAGAAATGCTCACGTAGTAAGGCCAGGTTAAGCTGTGTTAGTAAAAGACACTTCGTCAACAGCTATTAGCTTAAGAAAGCTTGATAACCTAAACTAAACAGTGTGTGGAAACTCTTTATGTATGATAGTGCTACATGATGTACACGCAACAGTGAAAGTTTCGCGATGTTGGCTCCAGCATAAGAGCGAAATGTACTACAATTGCATAATGCTTCTAATCTATCTCGTGCCTGCATATATTTCAATACTGGAGGCTAGAATATTTATTTGGGGATTATGTTCCTGGACATAAATAGAACATAGCTTTCTCCAACATTTCCACGTCCTTCATACATTTGCTGATGAATGCACCTACATCAGCTAGGTGCTGTGTGGTGTTGTGTAGGTCCTCGTTATCTCTAACAGATTGTTTCTCAGTGAAAGAATAGGACAGTGCAATCCAAAGTACTGCTAAAGAGTTGACATAACAGGCTTTGAGAACTTGTCCTGCAACAAAACAGCACAGATATGAAACGATGTCCTGAAATGTGTGCGATTCAGCATCAAGCCACTGGCTCTGTATCGATTCTGCCTTAAAATGACAAAGAAATTTTGACCTCAACCATTGCGGGCAATAACAAACCGCCTTCCACAGAACCAATTAAGGTAGAATTTCGGAGCAGTCCTTCAATAGCCTGAAACTATGCACGTCAGTTGGTTCCTTTGAGGCACGAATGAAGAACCATCAAACCACAGCCGTTTAACTTAAATCACTGGTATCACTGGTCACGATGAGCCTGTGGCTGTATGTAATGCTCACGTACAATGTTGACCTAGGAATGATATGTGTAGTGACATTCATAAAGGTCATTGTTGGCAGTGTCTTTGAAGATCTAGTCTAGATCAACTCAAAAGAAAAGTGCGCCTTTTTTTGGTATCGGCATAAGGATGTACCAGACGCTCCGAAAATTGCGTAAAATGCAGGACATTCGGCGAGTGTTGTGATTAGTTGCTGTTGCCAACATTTCAGAAATCATGTTTTCGTCATCCGGAAGGGAAGACGTAGACGTCCGGATGCTGGGAAGAGGTAGGACTTGTACTTCTCTCCCATTTATTTTATGTACTTGTGCAACATTTGAGCTTAGTAATTTGCGTAAGACTTAGTGCTCCACACAGACTTCAGCCGAGTTCCAAAATGTCACGGCAAGCAAATAATCACCCCAAAAGAAGCCCCGAAAAATTGGCGCTACATTTGCGAAGATGCTCATAAGTATAGAGAGTTTAATAAATTTTCTCACTCCTGGAAATATATTTAATTCTAATGAAAGTCAGTGAAGTATGAAGGGAAGGCAGAAAAAATAACTTCATTTATACCATAATTATGATAAATGTCACCGAACCATGAAGGGAAGGCCAAAAAATAACTTCAGTTATACCGTACCACGAGATTATGCCCAACTGCGAATGAAAGCCTATATTTACTGATATTGACGTAGTCTCCGGGGTGGTCACCACTCTGTTAATTATGCATTTGCCTGTGTATTAATAACGTTACTCGCTATGTCGCCAATGTACGTTTGGTTTAAACGTTCAACTGTGCAAATACAATGACAAACGCACTGTTAGTGAACATGGTGAGCACCGAGTGACTTCCATTTGCAGGGAACATGTAAATATACCCCCCACCACCCCAAAAAAAACGTGACAAGTAATTGAAAAATTCTTCAAACGACTATGAGGGAACGGAAGCCCAGATTCATTTATTATAAGTGATACTGACCACTCTGGTGACACTGCTGCACAAATTCAGCGATCACAGTTGGTAATACACTGAAACCTCATCACAGTTAGGTTGCATCTTACACGAAAGTAAGTTTGTTATATCCGAAAATTCGTTATAAATATATATGCCTAACTATATCAATGCAAGACAATTTTCATTTACTTTGTTATAACCGATATTTCGTTATACAGTGCAGTCCACTTATAACGATATCGAGAAAACCTAAAAATATGATCGTTATAACCGGTGATCGTTATATCTGGACTGCCGCCAAAAAATCGTCGCCGGACGTACCTTTTGTAGCTCCAGGCTTCATTTCGCTATTTTCACCAATTAATAAATATTGTAGATAGTAGGATGTCAAAAACAAGACTTTATTTCTTACTCCGAAGAACGCATCACGGGTTCGCTGAGGAAGAGAGACTGACCGACGGCGGGGTGGGAGCAGTGGGAGGAAGAAGCACAGCCAGGGGTACACAGCCGGAATGCCAACGAGGCCCCGCCCCGATGCCGCCGCGCCGCTTTGCTTTTCGCTTTTTTTTATTTTCTCTCTCTTTCCCGCTTTCGTTCGGCAAGCTACGAGTAGCTTGCCGGCTTGCCGTTGTAGAAGGCGGGGAGCCGCGGAGCGCGGCGCTTTGCTTTTCGGTTTTTTTTTTTTTTTTTAATTCTCTCAGCCTCTCCGCGGTCGACGCGCGGCGAGGCACAAAACGTGACACAGCTGGCGCCATCTGTAGCGCGTCGCGCCAACTCGCGATGCTCTCCTCAGCTTTTTGAACGGCCGGGACGCGCTTCCGGTGCTGCGCTGCAGTGGCGGCAGGTACTCGCCTACGCTAAAGTGCCAACCACTGGCACGCGTATGCTTGCGCCTACGCGTCAAAAGCGTCTAGTCGCGCCTGTGGAGGAAAAGGGCGTGCAACTACTGGCACGCGTCGACCACGTTGACGCCCACGCGTCCAAGGCCGATGCGCAATGTTGCTTGATCTTTTGGCTTGGAACTGTCCAAGTTCAGCACAGAACGGCACGTTCTCAACTGGAGCGGGAATGTATGTTTCAGAGGATATGAGAACACGTTAACAAGTTGATAGTGCTTCAACCACCACAGTTTAGACTATTTTAGAGGTAATTGACATTTCAGTGCCCAAAGTAACTACAGCGGTAGCACCAGAAATCAACATCGGTGCGTGTGCCGCTCCCGCGAATGAACATTCGCGTCTAGCATACTGTACGGCTATCATAGGCGTGTGCAGGGCTCTCCTTAAGGGGGGGGGGGGGGGGGGCAAAAGTTTGTCCCAGTGCCCCTCCCCAGGGCTGACTTAGCACCCCCTCCCTATTATGTAAATATATGGAATTGACATTGAGCTCCCCCCCCCCCCCCCTCCTCTCTGCGGTGAATGAGGCGTGGCTGCCTTCCTGATCAGGTTTACAAACCACCGGGTTTCTATACCTGCACTACCAAAGTTACTAACAATATCTTGTATATGCTGGTACCTTCAGTATATTTACACAACATATTTTATATCAGTCAACTTAATAATCACGCCTGCAACTTCATGATCTGAGAGATTTAAGTCAGTCATAAGACTACAATTGAGGCCAGAGTAGCAGGCTTTCGGTTGATGTGTGTGTTCGAAATATCCTCTAATGCAACAAAGCACACCTGGTTCTTATTGACACAAGAGATATTGGTCATAAGATAGGAACCAAATACTGCGTAGAATGCCTTCGGGCATTTTCCATAGCCGAAATGTGCTCTAATGCAACTAACTGTGCCCGACACTTCATGATGTGACAGATATTGGTCAGAATATTTCAACTGAACCTTGCACTGGAAGACTTCTGGACGTTGTCTTTAGTCAAAGTATTCTCTAGAACGACAGATGACACCCAACTGTTCATGAAGTGACAGATATCGGTCATAATATTATAACTGAAACCTCAATACAAGACTTCTGGACGTTGTCTTTAGTCAAAGTATTCTCTAGAACGACAGACGACACCCAACTGTTCATGAAATGACAGATATCGGTCATAATATTATAACTGAAACCTTAATACAAGACTTCTGGACGTTGTCTTTAGTCAAAGTATTCTCTTGAACGACAGACGACACACAACTGTTCATGAAGTGACAGATATCGGTCATAATATTATAACTGAAACCTCAATACAAGACTTCTGGACGTTGTCTTTAGTCAAAGTATTCTCTAGAACGACAGACGACACCCAACTGTTCATGAAGTGACAGATATCGGTCATAATATTAGAACTAAAACCTCATTACAAGACTTCTGAATGTTGTCTTTAGTCAAAGTATTCTCTAGAACGACAGACGACAACCAACTGTTCATGAAATGACAGATATCGGTCATAATATTATAACTGAAACCTTAATACAAGACTTCTGGACGTTGTCTTTAGTCAAAGTATTCTCTTGAACGACAGACGACACACAACTGTTCATGAAGTGACAGATATCGGTCATAATATTATAACTGAAACCTCAATACAAGACTTCTGGACGTTGTCTTTAGTCAAAGTATTCCCTAGAACCACAGACGACAATCAACTGTTCATGAAGTCACAAATATCGGTCATAACATTAGAACTGAAACCTTAATGCAAGACTTCTGGACGTTGTCTTTAGTCAAAGTATTCTCTAAAACGACAGACGACACCCAACTGTTCATGAAGTGACAGATATCGGTCATAATATTAAAACTGAAACCTCAATACAAGACTTCTGAACGTTGTCTTTAGTCAAAGTATTCCCTAGAACCACAGACGACAATCAACTGTTCATGAAGTCACAAATATCGGTCATAACATTAGAACTGAAACCTTACTGCAAGACTTCTGGACGTTGTCTTTAGTCAAAGTATTCTCTAAAACGACAGACGACACCCAACTGTTCATGAAGTGACAGATATCGGTCATAATATTAGAACTGAAACCTCAATACAAGACTTCTGAACGTTGTCTTTAGTCAAAGTATTCTCTAGAACGACAGACGACACCCAACTGTTCATGAAGTGACAGATATCGGTCATAATATTAGAACTAAAACGTTAATACAAGACTTCTGGACGTTGTCTTTAGTCAAAGTATTCTCTAGAACGACAGACGACACCCAACTGTTCATGAAGTGACAGATATCGGTCATAATATTAGAACTGAAAGCTCAATACAAGACTTCTGGACGTTGTCTTTAGTCAAAGTATTCTCTAGAACGACAGACGACACCCAACTGTTCATGAAGTGACAGATATCGGTCATAATATTAGAACTAAAACGTTAATACAAGACTTCTGGACGTTGTCTTTAGTCAAAGTATTCTCCAAAACGACAGACGGCACCCAACTGTTCATGAAGTGACAGATATCGGTCATAATATTAGAACTGAAACCTCAATACAAGACTTCTGAACGTTGTCTTTAGTCAAAGTATTCTCTAGAACGACAGACGACACCCAACTGTTCATGAAGTGACAGATATCGGTCATAATATTAGAACTAAAACGTTAATACAAGACTTCTGGACGTTGTCTTTAGTCAAAGTATTCTCTAGAACGACAGACGACACCCAACTGTTCATGAAGTGACAGATATCGGTCATAATATTAGAACTGAAAGCTCAATACAAGACTTCTGGACGTTGTCTTTAGTCAAAGTATTCTCTAGAACGACAGACGACACCCAACTGTTCATAAAGTGACAGATATCGGTCATAATATTAGAAGTGAAACCTTAATACAAGACTTCTAGACGTTGTCTTTAGTCAAAGTATTCTCTAAAACGACAAACGACACCCAATTGTTCATGAAGTCACAGATATCGGTCATAATTATAGAACTGAAACCTGTAAGGAAGACTTCTGAATGTTATCTTTAGTCAAAGTATTCTCTAAAACGACAAACGACACCGAACTGTTCATGAAGTCACAGATATCAGTCATAATATTGGAACGGAACCCTGTATGGAAGACTTCTGGACGTTCTCTTTAGTCAAATTATTCTCTAAAATGACAAACCGCACCCAACTGTTCATAAAGTCAATGTTATCAGTCATAATATTGGAAGTGAACCCTGTATAGAAGGCTTTTGAACGTTGTCTGCAGCCGAAATGGCCTGCAGCCAAAATGAACGTTGTCCGCAGCCGAAACAACGCACACCCTACTCTTCATGATGTGACGGATTTAGGTCATGAGGCTGTAATTGTGCCCTGTTCAGAGGGCTTTGAATGATAAGCGTATTGGAAATATCCTGTCATGCAAGAAACCGCATCTGGCTCTTAATGATACAACAGATACTGTCATAAGAATGGAACCAAGCACTACGTAGAATGCCTCTGGGCATTTTTTGTAGTCAAAATATGCTCTAATGCAACTAACTGTACTTGAAGTTTTCATAATAAGACAGATATTGGCCATAGGGCTGCAACTGAACCTTGTAGGAAAGACTTCTGGATGTTGTCTGTAGTTAAAGTATTCTCTAAAACGACAAACCGCGTCTAACTCTTCATGAAGTCACAGATATCAGTCATAATACTGGAACTGAACCCTGCATGGAAGGCAGCCAAAATGTTCTCCAATGCAATAAATATACCCGACACATCACGATGCAACAGATATTAGCGACTAGATTGGAACCGAGCACAGCGTTGAACACTTTCGGATGGTATATTTATTTATTTTCAAATACAGCTGCTCACTGTGAGGCTACTGCAAAAGTGGCATACATATATACAAAATGAAAGAATATAAACAGTAATATCACATTAAGTGTGCCAAGGTAAACAAATATCACTACCCTTGAGTGCACCCCTGTAATAAATGAGAGAAATAGGACATTATTATAATACAAGTGCCTCCAAAAAGTCAGACACACTGGGATTAGGAATCAAACCAAGTAGATCAATCCAGTGTTTGATAACTTTATTTGAACGTGTTAGAGAACTCTACAAATGACTTCTAAGCTGGGTGGTGATTGCGGATCAGTGCTGTGTTGAAGACTTCAGCACTTTGCTGGTAGTTTAAATATCCTTTAACATCTACAAAATGCATCTGACACTTCTTGATGAGACAGACATTGGTTTTGAGATTACAGCCAAGCACTGTGGCTTTAGCATGTCATTAATTGTCAAAATACACTATAATGCAATAAAGCATGCCAAAAATTTTTGATGGGACAGATACTGATCAAAGGATTGCACCAGAGCACCGTACAGAAGTTTTGGCAAGTTTTCCAACAGAACTACACAGAATATGCTTAAGTGAATGCGTATATATAATCCAAGTTAATGCATATACTAAAAAACCGAACAGAAATGAAGGACTCCTTGGAAACACATACAAATATTCAATGTTCAGAACCATCGAATATATTGAGCTCATTACAGTCTGGAGGCACAGATAAATACAAGCACAGCTCTGAAAGGACTCATAAGTCACATGAGGTACTTTTTGCATTTCTTCTACACAAAGTGCAGTACCATACTAGTGTACCTTCATTCATTCTGTGCATACATGTGGTGATCTTCTCTTCCCACAATCGTGTCATCGTGCAGCTGATTTCAAATCAGGTGCTTCTCACAAGGTTTTCAGTTATCTGTCCAGCTGTAAACAGATCGCGCGTTATGTTATAGTAAACTGTAAAATGACGGAGAAGCGCCATTGTATGCCTATAGCTATGAGTATCAGAATGAACTACAAATTAAGAATGTGTGTGTTAGAATGCCTCCAAACAACGTATGTGCTACTGAGCGTAGCACAGAAGCAGAAGAAGCGAGAAGTGAAATAGCAGGCAATACCAGCAGCACTTAATCATGCAACTTTCTTTTTCGATCACCACAGCGAAGCACGCTCGAGTTTCTGTCTTGTACGTGAATGGAAATGAGACCGCTGACAGCCCAGTGTGTCAGCGTCGCTGGTACCCGACACGAAGTCGCATCTCACTGCTACCAACCAGCGCACGCTTATGATTAGCTTGGCAACACACAAAAACGATTAGCACCGAAGCCAACGAATGTTTCCGCGTCATACAATTCGCGAATACACTTATATAAGTACGTACGTTTTCACATCACGGAAATGTGTTGGCTAGTGCGAGGTTCGCTTTCAGCGATGATGAATATTGATGTTGAAAACAAACACAAACACAGTGCAGATAAAAACTCCTCCGTATCACCTACGCGATATTTCGGTCGTCGTATATGGTGTCTATGTTGCGACGGAAACTACCGTAGAGTTTTTTTCAGCCGATGTGCCTCGCATGTGCTGGTTCATACGAACTAGATGGTAGAGGCCTGCGCTGGATGCAGATGACACCGATCTGAATTGCCTCCGCGGTAGGCGAGGGCTCACGCTCAAACCTTCGAACCTCCGAAGTATGTTCGCACTCGTTTTTAGCACAGAAAGTCACAGATGAAAGCACAAGAACACCGACATGCTCCTTTCGCTCGGCCGACGATCGCACAGGGGTCCGGCGCTAGCATAGCCGGCCGGCATTCGCTGGATTTGTCGGCGTCGCTCGAACTCGGCACGAAACCGCGTCACGCTGGTAGCACTCGCAGTCGTTCGTCGTTTCGTTGTCGTTTTAGATTACGAAGCGGTCATTCAGGAACGTTAGGAGTAGTTTTCATGCTTGCTTTCAGCACTCGGCTGTGCCTTCGAAGCGGCGGCCATTAGGCACAGCATTCGGAGTCATCGCGGCCTCTGGTTGGTTGGCGCGCGGCCTCTGGTTGGTTGGCGCCGCTGTACGCGTGGTGACGTAGCGTACGCGAGGCGAAATATCAAGCCCGGCTTGATCCCTCGCGCCTGCTCGCGTATTCCCCTCCGAAGCCGACGCCGAGAGGCGCATTTGACGCTTTTGACGCGTAGACGCGAGCGAACGCGTGCCAGTGGTTGGCACTTAACTTTTCGTCTTGTCTCGGCATAGTTCGTTTCAGAGGAACTTATCAATCTAAATGTTACGATTATTCTGAATGAAACATGCCGTTCACGGCAAACTTTTCATCGTTGTATCCGATATGCGGTGGATAACATATCGTTATATATGGTTTTTTTCCCCATAGCCCCAATGCATAAAATGAGACTGTTAAGTCGACCCATCGTTATAACCGATATATCGTTATATGTGGTATCGTTATAAGTGGACTGCACTGTATCTGAGCTCTTCATTTTGAGGTCTGAGAATAGCATTAGATGTATTACAGTAGGAAACGATTCCTTTCGAAATTGGAGTTGCAAGCCGTGTGAAAAAAACTCTTGCAACAGCGAATGACCTCAGTAGAAGAGGCACTACTGAAATCTGCCGATCTCTGTTTAATTTTTGTTATTTGAGTTTGGAACTTCAGTCACTTGCTTCATTGCCTTTCCATGTGCATGGAGAAAAGCGTATGTAATTACAACATTTTGCTTTAGTTGCCAGGTAACATACGCACCACCGAGTGGCTTGAGAATCAAGGGATTGGTGGCTGGTTTTGAAATTGTTAAAGTGACCCAAATGTCGAATATGGCGGGTGGATGTCCTACCAAATATGTTAATATAATTATCAATTGCTGATATGGTTGAGCACACGAGACAAGTAAGAAAGGCAAGTTTGGATGAATGCCTCACGTTAAACCCCACATATCAATCAAATGAATGCCTCAAATCTTGTTAACCTTTACTTTAAAATTTGAGGGAAGAAATTGTGTATTGAGCTATCATGGTGCTGCTCTTGTTAATAAACTTAACTTATTTAGGGGGCAGACTGATCACTGGGATCGAAAAGTGACCGAAAAAAATGCATTTTTTAGAATTGGCATGCTGCAGGTATTTTCTATCTCTATGCAAATTTTCACCCACCAGGAAGTGGTAATTTTTTTGCAATGTCAGTCTGACTGCCCAGTTTAATGGTGCTAGCACAATGCAGAACCTGCAAAAAATTGGGAACCTACTTCGAGGCTTCTTTATAATTGGCCAGCACCCGTGTCTGAAGCTCTACTACCAATGTATGAGCGCCGTTATGAGCATTGCAAAACATGCACACCGTGATTGGCGTTTTTAAAAGAAACAGGGTGGTATCAGTTTTTTTCTATTTTTCTCAGAAAAGTAAACTTACGACTTTTTAGTTTTGAGGCCTCCATAGCTCTGCAGCTAGGGCAGGCACAACAATAATTCTTTTTGCAATAAAAACCTGTACATGCATTGAATGCAAGTATGGCAGCAGAATTTAGAGCACAAGCCTTTTTAATCAAATACTCATCAAAATCATTACACAATTCCAAATGCTTTTCAAAATGGAAAGTTCATTTTACCGTAAGGTAACCAAAAAATGCCAAAAAACAAGAAAACTTTGCATACGTTCAATCTCTAGTCATTAGCATATGTCATTATATCTTAAATATCACTTTTAATTAAAAACTTTTTTTCTATAGTAGCCTTAAACAATAGGGGGTAAACTTAAGTTATCTCAGGAATAAATTGCGTTACAGGAAAAGTAATTACATATTCAAAATCAGCAGAAAGAACTGCATAAGCCTATGCACTTTGTTCAAGATCACTGAAGAAATGAACAAAAAATATCCAAGACGAGTCTGCCCCTTAACCTATTAATGATTAGTTTATTAATCATTTTGTGTGTTGTTATTAATAAAGGTTGTACTGTTATTTATTAATTAATGTAAATTGTTATTAAATGATAATTATTAGGCATGAAGTTAATTTGTTCTTACTTAATTACCTTTTTTAATTACCCTAATTGCCAGTGCTACTTTACCCAGCCTAATAGAGTATAATCTTCTCTGTCTAGAAGTTGTGAAACTTTAATTTCTATTCACTTATCATTATTGCTTCAAGGGCGGCCATTTGTCCTGGAAATATTCAAGGCGAAGAGGGCCGTCTTCACAATATCCGACATGGAGACTATTGAAAAGGTTCTCACTTGATTGAAAGCAATTCATTTAATTACGATTTATGAGCCATTTCGTATGCAAAGGTGCAGACTGTGCTATCAGCGTCGAATGAAACTGTAACAGCAGCAAGCATTCACAATGGTATAGGATGCGCTATGCAGTTATCACTATGAACACTCGCACATGTGTGCAGTACTGCCATACCGGATGTTTTGAGCCTTCCAGTTGTAATGACATGGGGGTACCCACGATACCGTAACTAATGCTTACCACTGTTTGGGTTTCGTTTGACGCTGTTAGCACATGCTGCGAGAATCCATTCATTTCTTCTGATGTGTAAAATTGATCGCTTCAATGCTGTAGGTATCGCTCTTCCGGTTTGTGCGCTCTATGCAATCTTCTTTTAATTCATTTTCCCAGATTTTCTGTACAGTAGTATAAGTCTTAAACACGCATGTTAACACATTTGAAGTCTATGTAAAAGATTCTTTCTACTGATTAAATTCAAGTCTTTTCTTTTTCTCAGAGGTATCTTGTTCTTTCTTTCAAGAGAAATTAAGGTGTCAAGTGATTCATTGCATTTTTCTTATTTTCATTTTTACAGCCACTGCTCTTTGCCAGGTATTCTGCTAGTTTCCTCAGCAGTTTTGAAGGGAATTATAGTTGATGTAGTATGTATTACATAAATAATTAACTATGCTTCAAAATTGGTTCGTTATTGTAAATATAAAGTATCATTACAATAGCAATATATTTGCAACCTTATTGTGTCTTGTTTTATTTCTCTGCAGTTTTTATTTGTAAGTTGGGGAATGCCTACTTTTCTTCTTTTCCCGAGAATTTTTATTATATGTTAATTTATTTCGCTCATATAGGGAGGTTGTTCGCATTCATCTACATAACTTGTGCCAGTAACTTGAGATAAAAAAATAAAACGTTCTGAATTTGTAAAGAAGCTATAGTTGCATTAGTAATTAATTGCATTTTTTATATATATTTATTTGCCTTAGTGGCTCAACAATAACTACTTCTATTAAAAAAAAATATCCCTGCAACAGCCCTTAAAAGGGCTCTAGGCTTATAGCTGTGTAATAATAACTGCTCATTTCATCTACACATTGCACAATGATAACCGGTTGGTTGATCGATTATCTCCGGCAATACTTCCTGTAATTCTTTGAAGCATTCAGGTGTGTGTGCTCGCTGTATTTCCTGCATTGCTCCAACAGCAGTCAGTTTATCCTGACGCTTCGATGTGATTGATTTCTCAGGAAATCAACGCAAGCACAAAGGACATCAGCGTGAGTGACCTGCAGGTCATCTCAAAGTGAGTGTTTGTGAACTTCATCAAATTCTTCATTGTTCGTTTGCTGCAGAGATATATGTAAAGCATCACTAGACTCCGAGTCACCTAAAAGCTTGGCAGTCGAGCGAAGCCCATGATGGCGGAGCTCCTACACGTTTGTGTTACACTCAAACCTCATTATAACAAAGTTGCATCTTTCAGGAAAGTAAGAATGTAATATCCGAAAATCCGTTATAAAGGTTTGTTATAAGCAATATTTTGTTATATCCAGATTTGTTATACCCAAGTTTTGAGTGTACTTTGCAAAGAGTACGGCAGTCTGCGGCTCATTTCAGTTACAGCTGCAGTTTGCTTGGTCGCAGCGTTAATGCGTTGAGAAGACGCACATGAGAAATGTAAGTGGGAGAGAGGCATTTCAACTGTTAGATGTACATTTCATTAACACATTGTAAGTACACTTTTCTCGGAGAACTAATCGGTCATGTTGCAGCCGCACATGGGCAAGCACACTTTACGAGAAAGCTATGTTTACCTTGTAAGACAGGCGTGCAGCTAACGTAGCAATGTATATGTATAAAAAAGAAGAAATTCTTGAAAATCTAACAATACCTTTCTCTTGCCTGTGTCTTTTTGTAACTCTTTTAGTTTCAGAAAAAAATGAGCATTTATTTGAGCAAGGCAAATGAAAAAAATGCATAGTTGATACCTCTTTAATATGGAATCAGCATAACATAGAAATGAGACTTGTCATCATTGAAGCAGTTCGTTTTGGTTCAGCTTTGTGGCGTGTTGAGAAGCTGGTCCGGTTGTGGTGTGGTTGCACTTAGCTTCAGATATGCAAGAGTTAGAGCTCGCAGTTGGAGCAATAGGTGCACAAATACACTCAAATATCATTATGACAAAGTTGAACCTTATATGAAGATAAGTTTGTTATATCCGGAAGTTTGTTATAAAGGTATATTATTATTACTATGTATTGCAACTTTTTTGTTTACTTCATTATAACTGATATTTCGTTATATCTAGGTTCGTTACATCGAGGGTTGAGCGTATGTTCCAGTGCCTGCTGGAATGTCTCTCGCTGCACCAGAGCCGATGCCCTGTCAGTGACGGAAATGGCATCACTGAAGCCTTGATAGAATCCAGTGTAAAACAGTTTCGTGTGAAAATTGCCAATGTTACTTGTGCCTGGTGTGCTAACAGGCATGCATTTCGGTTTTGTAGTTCCACATCTTCCCCAAGAAACGTTGTTCCCGAATGAGAACAGTCTTTTAGATGTTGAGACGTTGAATTTGTTGACAAAATCAAAAGGTTCAGCTCGCAACACGCTTTGCGTTTCAGGGACATGACGCAGGTCCTGAAGGACGGTGAAGAGCTGAAGCAAAAAACGTACACGGCGCTGTGCTGCGCTGACAGGCGACTCACAGACGACGACACGGCCATGATCTCCCAGCTCAAGAATGTGACGCTAAAGCAGAAGACGCCCATTCGTGTTCTGCACAGGTACTTTGTTCATTTCGTAGCGGTTAAATTATGCATTTATTTCGTACAGTACTCGCGGTTTCAAATGCAGCACATTTCTGAGTACACTCAAACCTCAATAAAACAGAACTGCATCTTACATGAAAATAGGTTCGTTATATCCGAAAGTTTTTTTATGCAGGTTTATTTCCAACACTACATCTATTGCAAGACTATTCTTCATTAGTTTTGTTATAACCAATATTTTGTTATATCCATATTTGTTGTGTCGAAGTTTGAGTGTATAACAACTGGTGCGCACAAGTGCTCAAGATAACCACGTCACGTCGCGACGAATCTCATCTCTAAAAATAGTGCTGGTTCTGGTCTATGCGTTCGAGTCATAACCGCACCGAATGACCCTAACTTAAAACAGTGGAAACGAAAGTATGCGTGTTACTTAGTCCCGCATTGTCTCGTTTTGATCCACGAGCATTGTACACCAGACTCGGTCAGTGTCTTTTACATTAGGGTACACTGGTATTTACAATTATTAAGTGGAATCAACCACATTACAGCCAAGTTTTATCTTACACAGAAGGTAACTTCTTGATAAAGGTATTGTAATAATAACATTGCATTAATGGTAAGGCGTCCTTGTAAACAAGCTCATTACAGTTTTGCTTCATTGTAATTACATTTGTTGTATAGAGCTTCAAGGTGTTATCTGTTTCGATTGAATGTAGACCGGGCACCAAAAAGTTCAATAGTAGAATAACTGTATGAAAATGTTGTTACTGCATGGCATTTCATTTCATTTATCTGTTTATTTGTGTTTGTATCAAATGTCTTACGGGAATCGGGTATTCAAAAGTTTCTCGTAAATATTCCCAAACGTTTCTAATCAGTCAGTTGGCTGACCACACATGCCGGATGGTCAGTGAAACTAGAATCTAGAATTCCAGCTTGAGCCGTTTCAAAAGCGTTCTATCTGTTGGCTATGGTGCACACTGCCGATTCGAGGACACGGGTTTGATTCCTCGCTTACAGCATCCACATTTTGATGGCTGCAAAATGACTCCCACGACAGCATGACTCGCATTGGTTTTCCGAAAAACTATAGGAAGGTGAAAATGGAAACTTACAATAAAAAATCTGTAAACAGGGGCTGTGTCAAGCTGACGTGTCGACAAGCGGACCTGTCTTCTCAAGGCTACAACAGAACCGATTTCTTTAGCGTCAGCGTGTTTACACTTCGTACTCTCTCCTCCATACTGACAAAGGAAGGCGAGGGGCAACATTGGATACACAAGTGTGACAGAGCGGGGGAAGGTTCTTGGTTTTGGAGCACAAAAATACTATAATTTGTTTTTAAATTTTATTGTTTGTGTAGTTTATGATGCCGAACCAAACATTGTTAGTCTTGTGCTTACTGACCCTCTCGTCATCATTATGCTTAAAGAAAGGTTGAGCTAAGAAGATATCATTAAAGCACACCGCTAGAAAACAGCAAATAATGCTAAAGCAAATTACTGGCTGAAGCTAAGTTGTGTATTAGACACCTTGCAATGTTACGCAGTTATTACCCAACATTTAATAAAGTGAAGTCGAAATTCACGAGTTCGATGCCTGTGCGCTAAAATCTTGGTGTGCAACGAAGAATGACAAGTAGTCTGAATGATCATGTCACCAAACATGGCAATCCCACCGTTTCTGCAGTCGGTAAAGCTCCGTATGGTGCATTGTGTCCGCAGGCGAAACTTGGCGGAACGTGAACGGACGGTCTACGAGATGTCCTTGGAACCGCTCGAGGACGGAGAAGATGGAGGACACAGGTTCAACCTCCACATCACCACTCAGGCCGGCACGTATCCTTGACGACAACAGTGCTGTGGGCAGCGGGCTTTTACCTCTGGCACTGCACATTAATGTTGTCCCGAAGGCAGATTATGGATTGCTGTGTACTTCAGCCGAGATGGTCACAGTTGAAACATATTTTAACAGTTTATAGTTTGGGACCTTCAGAGCGTGTGCGATGAACATTGACATGCATGCAAGCGTATTAGTTTCCTCTTTCCTTCGCCGTTTCCTCTTCCTCTTGTATATGGCTAACCAGGCACAACTTTATAGTTAGAAAGATGAATTTTTGTGGAGACATACACACCATCTACGAGCTATCGCTGGTAAATACAGCCTAGAACACATTTAAAATCCATTTTCAATTGTACGTCGCGCGACTCGGCGAGATGCAGAGCCCCCCACAACACTGATATCGATGCGGGGGGCAACGTAAAAATTCGGACATCACGAGACTGTGTTGGCTAGTTGCTGGCACGTGCTCAAGCAAGCTTTCGCTTGCAGCACGCATGTTGCCGTTTTGCGTGGTCACGTAGCAGCTGTGTTCACTTTGCCCTCGAAAATGCTTCTGTCTGGCTCGGTGCTATTTAAAACTGAAATTGAGACAAAGCGCTTTAGAAACATCTCTAAATAAATAACCGCTGTGCACTCGCACAAACGAGACTTCCAGCCATGATAGGTAGGTCGTAAGCTACGTATTGTAACTAATAAATACCACTGTGCAAAATTTTTGTGTCGGTGCTTTTCGAAGGCAGACACACTCCAGATGAACACATCTTGAAACGCTGCTATCTTGGTAACAGAAGTAGCATGACGAGGAAACGCTAAAAAAAGGGTGCAATAAGATACGCTAGCGCTTGAATATTTTAAATGATGATGTAAGTGCACTAGTTGCAAATGAGATCCATTGCGAAACATTTCATTGTGACCACGTGCGAGACACGCCAATGGGTGCGAATATCATTTGTGTCGATGAATTCCTTGGCCCCCGATTGTAGTCGTATGACTCAATCTGCTCTGGTATTTCACGTCAATGCACTTAGTAATTCTCTGCCGTTGAGATGAGCTAGTAATCAGACGCTGGACTCCATCTCACCAACACACTGCAGTGTGGTGAACTCTGGAGCTCACAACAGTCAATGAGTAATGAGGGATAGTTCTGTGTTCTAGGAAAAGGAAGGGAGCTCGGCCGTTGCGCGTTACTATTTCAGCCATAAAGATTCTATGATGCGCCAGTGTTAAGTGCAGAAAAAAAAGTTAAAACAAAGGATGATGCAGACGTGGACAGAACCTGTATGCTGCGACTGTGTCTTCAGTATTGTCCTCTGTGGAAAATTTTTCACGCTTAGCTCTGGTGGATCATGAAGTACCGAGCAGTGAGACACGCATATGTTAATGAAGTTTCCATTCTGTTGGTGTTGCATGCAAGGTGATCAGTGGAGGTATCATCCTTCTGCATCTGCTATAGATATGAAAAATGGGAAACAAGGACAGTCCGTGTCGCAGGTACAATCAAACCTCAATATAGCGAACTCGTATATAATGAATCATTAGTTATGACGAATTACAGGGTTAAGAATATGCCTTTATAACGAATTTTAAAATATGACGAACTTATTTTCGTTTGGGATGCAGCTTTGTTGTTAAAATAAGGCTTGAGTGTATGAGTATCCCAGGCCCCTAACTAAAAGTGCCCAGATACATCAAGGAGTTCGTCCACGGCGACTTTGGCAGGACAGTGCCCTCGCTGGGAAGCTGCCTCAACGCAGACGTGGACATATTGGAACTGGATGTCGAGGTATGCAATGCCCACGTTGTGTTTGCCTGCATATAGATAATTTGGGTGCAACCACTTTTGTTAATTGACCGTACAGATCAAATGGCTAGAGGCTAGGGTTTCAAAGATTAGGTTACATATTCACAAATTATAAGCACACATACAGGGCTGATGCTGCTCCTTTGAAGAAAAAAAAAAGTGTTCCGTGAATTTTATATGTACAGTATGGTCCACTGTTGGAAGGAACACTCAAATGAGCACCCGTCGTAATACTGGTCCCCTAAAGAGAAGTGGATACAGACTGATCATTTATGTATGGCACTGTTCTGTCGAAATGAGTCTCAGCTGTCAACCACTAATACTCTTATGCAAAAGAAAGGCACTATGCTCTTGGAAGAGAGCAAAATTCAGGCATGCCTTGCACACAGTTGTTCCCTTTAACAGTGTAACTGTCTGTATACCTCGGTTTGCCTATCTATTATACCTTATGTGCCGTTCCTGTAAACATCCAGATGCGGTTTATATTACAATTACTGAATATATGTTGCCTAGGCACTGGGATATAACAGTACAGTGAAAGCTCATAAATTTGGCGCTTGTTCATTCAAAAAATCGCATAATTTGAACAGGTTTTGTGGTCCCCTACAGCACGTGCACTGTGTAATGTCATAGAACCTGATATGATTCGGTCACATTCGGTCGCAACCCGGTTAATCTAGATGTTCCTCGGAGCACGCCGAGCATCACAAGTAAATGACACAGGTGTGAAAGCGACATCCGCAAACAGTCGGAGCCGTCGTGGGCTTTCAGAAAGCTGCGATTGCCATCCACAATTGTGTTGGCGGTACCTAATAAGGTATTGGCTCAGTGTGTGTTTAGGATTAAGACATGGGGATCGTTGAAATCAAAATTGAAGAAAATTGTGGCTTTTGCACTGCTCTAATGTAAATTAATTACTGTATTCACCAGCTCCTAAAAAAATGGAAGTGCAATAATGTCACAGACATCTGTTTATTGTTCTCTTGATAATTTAGATAATTCAGGATTTGTTTAATTCCGTTAGACGACAAACATGAAGAAGACTAAGAACCTGAGAATAAGAATGAGAGGAAGAGAAGAAAAAAGACATCATGGCATTTGTATAGCCTTAATAAACTATTGAAGCTGCACTGCTTTTGTAGACTTTTACAACAAGCACTCACTGTATCACTTATTTTCATGTCGTTTTTTTTCCTACGTTTTGTAGTTTGTAAGGGCGCAAAATGTTAGGCGGTGTAGCACCTATAGCATTCAGCTGTAAAAACCTGGTTATGTGCTCTGAACTTAGGTCGGCAAAAAGAAAGTCCAAACTCCCTCAGACTCGCTCAAGAAGTATACCTTGCACTTTGGACTCGCTATGACTCAGACTCGAATATTTTTCGAGCCAGACTCGTGTGGTCTCGCACTCACAAAAATTTTCTTCAACCAGACTCACCGGGATGAGTCACTCGGATTCTGATCAAGCCAAGAGTCTGAGTAAGACTCGTAAGTCAGTTCATAATTCTGAAGGAACTGAGCTTTTGCGCACTGCACAAAAACACCCAGCACCCGAACGCTTAGTCTGAAAACCTCCATTACGTTACCTTGTTAAGCTCTTGTCTCGCTTTGACAAAGTATACCCTCGAAGTGACATCTTCCCTTTTCCTGAATTCCACTTTACATGCAGGAGATCCACCTCGACTGGCCTCCACCACGGAAATGAGAAGAGGCACTCACTCGCACCAGCAAGATGCTTGCAGCACAGCTGCGGGTGAAGCCGTGCGCAATAATTCGCCGGTGCTGTCAGTGTTGAATGATACAAAAGGGACTAATTTGTTTAGCTGCAACAAACTGCGTGCTTTGTCGGAACAGGCTGAAATAAAAGGCAGCGCCAAAGCCCTAGCTGCTGTTGACTGAACCATGTATACGTTACAGCAAAAGCTGTTGGAGATCGAAACAGCACATTTCAGTGGCATAGTTATCTGCAGTGCCACCGAACGGTGCCGGTAACTCATATCGCAGACGATGAGAGGGGAAAAAAAAGAAGAAAAAATCATGGCATCTCCACGAAGTGAACGATAATAAATGGGCGAAGCAGTGGGATGGTTCGGTGTTGCCGTGAAACAGCCGTGACATTGGCCATTCAATCATGTAAATGAGTGCCAAGTGGTGTACAGTTATATGCAATATTTATTGATCATAGCTAGTATATAGTGTTGAGCTGTGAATTTCGTTTTGCCTTCATTTATTACAGCTTTGTGGTATTGAATCTAGCCTGAAGTCTGCCAAGACAAGGTCTGGGCACATTTGCCTGGTTGTTTTCGGGGCTATGGCATACAATGCCAATGGACAAGCCTAGACCATCAGGAGCTTTGCCCCTAAAAAAACAGGGTCAAGCAGCATTTGTACTCGCGCCCTCTCGGTGGCAGTCGAGTATTGCTCCAGAAAGCTATGCTGGTACTTGAAACTTCTTCGCAAAAGGTCCTGTAGAAGCGTTGTGTCGGGCAGAAAATCACGTTAACATGTGCAATGTAGCATGGTAAAACAGTTAAAGCAACACCAGGCGTCGCAAAATGTCAATTGTGTGACGAGTGGGTGGTTACCAGAGGCTTCAGTCGCCCACTGCCCACACGCTCCGCAGCTCAGGAAACATATAGCGGCAACCTCGCGCCGTTGCAGAGCCCACGAATCCTGTGCATCGTTCCGGCACTCAGCTGCTTCCATAGCCCCATGTCGTGGGCTACTGAAGATCCTTCGTATCGCGCCAAGGATCATTTCTGTAGTTGGGGCCTCGTTGTGAATGTATTATTGGTGCATTTCCGGCGAAGAACAGACAGGGTAAAACCATCCTAACACTGCACTCTTGTCTTTCCAGTTGCAGTCGCGTGCCTCCAGAACAAGGGCGCTGCCCTAGCATGCATTTCAATTTCACGTTAAAGAGATGAAAACAAAATTCAAAATAAAGTGCATGGTAGGGTGCCGCACAGGCTCAGGTTGGGTGCCCCACCTCACACAGGCTCATAAGGAGTGTGGCACACTCGCCGCCATGGCTACTGAGGGTGCTGACTGACACTCCCACGTTAAAATTCGCATATATTAATTCATCGATAAATTCCACATACTGTGTACGATCAGTAAGATAATTTTTGATCCAGTTAAGAACAGTAGAATTTCCTAAGGTGGCCTCAAGTTTTTAAAGTAGTTTCTTGCGTGATACCTTGTCGAATGCTTTGGCAAAGTCGAGGAAGATTAGATCAGTTTGTTTTTGGTTGTCAATACTCTGGGATACCTCATGTGTTAATTCCACTAATTGGGTTATTGTTGAAAGACCTCGGCGAAAGCCATGCTGATAGGGAGATAATATACGTTTTTCTTCTAGGAAACAGTTATTTGTTTAAGAATTATGTGCTCCAAGGTTTTACAGATTGTACATGTCAGGGATATAGGTCTAAAGTTAGATATATCATTTCCGCTTCCTCCTTTATGCACAGAAACAACTTTGGCCTTTTTCCACTCCACAGGTAAAGAGCACGTTGATAGTGATTTGTTAAACATGACGCACAGATATTGAGCTAGCAACTCTGCATATACCGAATAAAGTGGCTGGGAAGATAGCCACCGAGGTAGCTCAGTGGTAGAGCATCAAACGCATAATTCAAAGGTCGCACAATCGGTTCCTGCCCACGGCAAGTTATCTTTTCACCCACTTTTCTTTCTTCACATCTACATTACAATTCGGTCTAATAACTTCCTCTATACTTTCCTTGGCATTATTGTCTGTTAGATCTCATTAATACTGTGTCAAAACACGGAAAAAACGAGCCCCTATGCACATTCTTCTTTCCTTTATTATATATAGTGAGCACTATGCATACTGTTAGCACTATTCATATTATTCGCCTTCTCACCTGTAAATACTCATCATCACCGCTTGGGTCTAGGCAGAAAGGCTTCGGCTCAAGTGTGAATAGAGAAGAGTTTTGGAGGCTTGAAAATTGTCTCTCAAGTGGCGGATTGTGCTGTCCGGTCACCCAGTCCTCTCGCTCTACCGTTGCCTTTATGCCTTTAACTCCAATACACCCCTGGAGCTCCGTTCCGGTCGCCGTTTGCCCCAACCGACCTCGGCAATGTCACAAGACGAGGGCTCTTCCGCGGCAGCGCCCACGACGTCTGCCTGGACAACACCTCCTTCCTGCTTGATTACCATGCCGCAGAAGAATCCACCGGTATTCGCCGGCCTTCGTGGTGACGACGTCGATGACTGGTTGCAGGAGTACGACCGGGTGATTGTCCTCAACCACTGGGATGAATATGCGAAGCTCAAGCGCATCTCCTTTTACCTGACCGATGTCGCAAAAACTTGGCTCTTTAATTATGAACTGGACTTTCTGGACTGGACTTCATTTAAACGCCAGCTACGTAAGATTTTGGTGAACGCTTCCATTCGCTCAGACATTGCAAAGAAAAAGCTAGCGGAGCGTGTCCAGCAAAACGGCGAGTCGTACATGTCCTACAGGGAAGATGTCCTCGTCCTTTGTCGTCGAGTGAACAACTCAATGACGGAGACCAACAAGGTGCGCCATCTCCTCAAAGGCATTGAGGCTGCGGCATTCAACGCACTTGCGGTACAGAACCCCCGCTACTGTCTTCCAAATTGTCGCAACATGTCAGTGCCTTTATGACCCATATCTGCTATGTCTGCAACCTGACACGTTTCATCTGAGCGCACCCTCTGACAGCGAGCTATGTGCATTGATCCGCACCATCATACGAGAGGAACTTCAAGCACAAGCTGTGCCTTCCCCTCTTGAGCCCCGCATGCCGTAGCCTGGCAGCAGCCTCCGCAACATCATCAGAAAAGAACTTGTCGCCATGAGGTCTACCGAAGTCCCCAGGCATGACCCTGTACTGATGCCAACTTATCCACAGGTTGCCGCGCTGGCGCCTTCTTCTCACCACCCCACCCAACTTATTTACAAGTTGCGGTGCTGGCGCCTTCTTCTCAGACACCACCCCACACGTCTCCAATTCACGGCTAGATGACTGCTCTCTCACCACGACCGTTGCTTCCGCCTCCAAACTCCTGGTCGCCACCTCGGCCTGTATGCTATTATTGTGAAATCCGTGGTCATATCTCCCGCTTTTGCCGACTCCGTCAACAGGATGAAAGGCGGGGTTACGACTACTATGAAAGAGACGAGTGCCCTGGTCCAATACCATGAAACAGTTGACCCTACCGACAGTACGAGCACTGCTTGCTGTCCTCAGAGAGCTTCGAAGGAGCCGATCCTTCTCGTTTCCTGCGTCGCTGCTCTCCGTCACCGATGCACCCCTCCTCTTCGCCTCTACGACCAGCTACCTCTACCCGGGGCACCGCCTGGAAAACTAAGACGTGCAGCTTTGGGAGGGAAAGCTTCATGTTTCAGGACAAGCTAAATTCCTCCACAGCAGCCCTGAAATGCCATGTTAGTATGTATTCAAGGCGTATGGACTGAGGCATTGGTGACACAGGTGCGGCATTTTCTGTCATTAGTACTGAACTGTGTTCTTGGTTGCACCAAGTGACGACGCCATATACTGGTCCTTCTCTTCGGTGTGCCAATGTAGTACTTGTCCGGCCCGTCGGTGTGTGCACAGCGAGAGTTTTTATCGATTGCATTCTTCATCATATTTCGTTTCTAGTGCTGTCATCATGTCCACACGCACTTCAAGGATGGGACTTCCTTTCGTCAGCGTCGGCCGTAATATCTTGCCATCATTGGGTAGGTCATATGACGTCTACGGAATATTCATCTGATGCTGATACTTGCCAAATTCATTTTGTCTCGGCGGCCGATTCTCCCATTCCACCTGACAACGAGAACGTCTTGACATTAACGTCCGATACGATCATTAATGGAGATGTGTTTCTCGCACTCCATATGATCGCTCGATATATGATGAGATCGTTATTACCCCTAGCTTGGTCAGGTTTAGTGACAGTCGAGTGTTGATGACTGCCCGTAACCCTACATCTTCGCCACTTCTCCCTCAAGGTACCCGGTTGGCCTGCTTTACTGACACCGAACCTCTTGCCCTCATGCTCCTTCATAACGATGTACCAGTGTCGACTGTTGCAAACGAAGACCATGCGACAACCACTGCTTTAATTGGTACCATAAATCCTGATCTCTGCAGTGCAAAAGGAGGCTCTCTTGGCACTACATCAAAAACACAGTGCTTTTTTTTGACGTCCAGGCCAACCTTCTCGGGCGCACGTCCGTCGCAGAGCACCGTATCGAAACATCGGGTAATTCCATTGTACGCCGCGACCATACCGCGTGTCTGCCGCGAAGCCCGATATCATCGAGGAAAATCTCACTAACATGCTAAAACGTGGCACGATTCAGCCATCGTCAAGTTCTTGGTCATAGCCCTTTGTGCTGGTCCAGAAGAAGGATGGCTCGGTACGATTTTGCATTGATTATCGAGCTCTAAATAATATCATGCGCAAAGATGTATATCCGATGCTACGAACTGACGATGCACTTGACTCCCTCCAGTGCGCTAAATATTTCTGAAGCCTCGATCTCCGCTCAGGGTATTGGCAAATACCTATGCATGAAGCGGACAAAAACAAGACAGCATTTGCAACACACGATGGCCTCTATGAGTTCAACGTAATGCCCTTCGGTTTATGCAATGCTACAGCAACATTTGGGCACATGATAGACACCGTTCATCGTGGCCTTAAGTAGAAAACCTGTCTATGTTATCGGGATGATATTGTCACGGGCTAAGTAGATGCCCGAGGATGACGACGACGAAGTGCTGAACGGGAACGTGCTCGGACTGCAGCAGCGTCGTACGCATTAGCTCGCCAGTATATTCGCCAGTACGCATTTGCTCACCAGTGTATACTTTATTCCCCGTAACATCATTGGTGGAAGGTGCAGGGTACCACTCGCTATACAGCCCAACGAGCTGGATCTTCGCAGCGGACGGCGCATTGCAGCTACCACGATGACTGACCAGGCTACTCAATGTCAACAAGATCCGTCAGCCCCGCAGCCGATCGTTGTGGTGCTCCTCGTCAGTTGACCACCGACCGCGGCAGCTGTTTTCTATCTAAAGTAGTCGACGAGCTCCTGCGATCCTGCTCTACCCACCACAAGTTCACTACAGCGTACCATCCGCAAACCAACGGCCTCATGGAACGCCTCAACCGTACCTTGACGAATATGTTAGCGATGTACGTCTCCAAGGATCACAAAGATTGGGACATCCACTTACCTTTCGTTATCTTCGCATACAACAGTTCACGTCGTGATACAGCTGGATTTTCCCCTTTTTACCTACTGTTCGGTTATGACCCGCCTTTGCCCATGGACACCATGCTCCAATCTGACGCCCCCTCATCGACTGCTTATGCTCGTGATGCCCTGGCCCGAGCTGACATCGCCCGCCAAGTCGCCCGGGATCGTTTATGTGCCTCGCAGCTTAACCAAAAGAGTGCTTACGATCGCCGGCACCGCGACGTACAGTACTCTCCGGGGTCACTCGTCTTGCTGTGGTTACCATCACGTCGTGTTGGTCTCAGCGAAAAACTAATGTCCCGTTACGTTGGCCCCTACCGCGTCATACGCAAGGTCACCGGCGTGACCTATGAGATAGCTCCACTCCATACCACGTCAGTACCGACCGATATAGTGCACGTCTCACGGCTTAAACCATACTTCTCACGCCTCGAGAATTGATCGCACCGGGACGGTGCTTCTGCCGCCGGCAAGTAATGTCACGGGCTAAGTAGATGCCCGAGGATGACGACGACGAAGTGCTGAACGGGAACGTGCTCGGACTGCAGCAGCGTCGTACGCATTAGCTCGCCAGTATATTCGCCAGTACGCATTTGCTCACCAGTGTATACTTTATTATTCCCCGTAACAATATCGTCATTCTTTTTTCCACTTTCCGGCAGCATCTTGAGTGGCTATATGAAGTTCTGACGTGTCTTTTTAAATCTGGGCTGCAAATTAATACAAAAAAAATGCCATTTCGCCCGCAAAAACATCATAGTATTAGGTCACCGTGTTAGTAAAGATGGCGTTCGACCAGATCCTGTCAAGGTGAAGGCTGTTACGCATTTCGCTCAGTTCAACAATCCAAAGCAGCTACGAAGTTTTCTGGGTCTTGCCTTCTATTTCCGCCGCTTCATTCGCGGCTTTGCCTCCATGGCATCGCCACTACACAAGCTTCTGGCGTCCGGAACAGCCTTCTCTTGGACATCCGATTGTGACATTACTTTTAACACCCTAAAGGCAGCGCTGACATATGACTCAGTCCTCGGTCACTTCGACGAGCATGCCCCTACCTGCCTGCACACCGACGCTAGCGGCCATGGCATCGGTGTCATCCTCGTACAACGTCACACAACTGGTCGAGAAAGAGTAATCACCTTTGCCAGTCGCGCACTCACGGATCCCGAACGAAACTACTCGATCACAGAACAGGAATGTCTGACTGTAGTTTAGGTCGTACAGAAATTCCGCCCATATCTTTACGGACGACATGGTACCGTAATAACGGACCACCACGTGTTGTGCTGGTTGTCGTCGTAAAAAAACCTGTCTGGACGCCTCGGTCGCTGGGTCCTTCGGGTACAAGAATACACATTTGACGTCGTGTACAAATCAGGAAAAAAAAAGATTCTGATGCCCTTTCTCGTTGCCCTCTCCCACTACCATCTAGTCCGAGCAAGTCTCTTCATGCCTCGTCACATTATGATGAGACATGGCGTCAATTAACGTTATCGGAACTCACCCTTGCTGGGCCACTGTCTTCCATTGACAGGCCAGGATTCGGGGCGGGGGGAAGGGGCTGTCAAGACACCCCATACCAACACCACCTATAAAACACCACCAACACCACCATACCAACACCACATATAGTTGCTTATATTCGCTGGCGCCACCTCTGGCCCTTGGTCCGAAGCACTGCGACCGATCGCTACCACTATACTAAAGAGGTCTTGCTTGTGCCCTCTGCAGCCTCCTCTGAAGGCGGGGTCTATACGGCCGTCCGGTTCATGACGTGGGTTCAACGACCGCGAGCGCACCATATTCGTGGCATGCAGTCATGTTTTTACATGACACACATTTCATGATTACAACGAGAGGACCTGTCACTTATGTTCGCCATGCAGTCATGTGATGCCATACCAGTTTTGCGATGTCATGTGAACGAAATCACAGCAGGAGCAGCAAGACCCTGGCATGTAAACCATGACATTCGTGGCATGATTTTCGTGTTATGATATAGTCACTTATGCTCGTCGTACAGTCATGTTATGTCATACCAATGTTGGTATAAATCCCATTATCCTAACAGCCAGGAGAGCGAAACTTCATCAGCAGATAGATAGATAGATAGATAGATAGATAGATAGATAGATAGATAGATAGATAGATAGATAGATAGATAGATAGATAGATAGATAGATAGATAGATAGATAGATAGATAGATAGATAGATAGATAGATAGATAGATAGATAGATACGGCCAAACTCGCCGAAGTTTGCTAAGAAACGTTTCGCATTTCAAAGTTGCACTCGTCCCAAGGTCTGAGTGCTGATAAGCACCTGGTGGGTGCAAGGAGAGGCTATTGCAGTGGGCCCGAGAAGCGCGTCTGCGATGTTGGCGACGAGTTCGGCGCGCTATCTTAATCTGATAACTGAACTTCCGTTCGCAACTGCCTTAACTCGCCTCCCCCAAACACAGAACGAGTGCGAGAACGTCACTAAGTAGCGCGATTTTCTACGGTTGTGCTGTTTAGGAGCTTAATTTTTCATAGGCGAAGCTCCTGTAAGTATAACCTTGTCATACGCCATGCGTAACCGAGAGAATAGACGAGAAAGAAAAGAAGGTAGTATCTCTCGTAGAGTATAATAGACAAGTATATCCCGAACAGTATAATAGACGGCGCTGTCTTATAGAAGTACATACAAACTGTCGTTGAATGAGTACATTCTAGATGGCGCTGTACCGCTACTCTCCGATTGGCTGCTGCGCTGGCTGTGCTTGGGTACGCGGAGAACGAGTGCCTCTCTCATTTTCCTGGATAGGCACCGTACGTGGCAGATCGTTGGTAGGGCAAGAACGAAGCAGAGCGGCGGGTGCAGTGAAGACGCTTGCGCTCGGCTTCCTTGGCTCGCGTCTCGTCGGTGTTACCCACGCGCCGTCTGCCTTCTCGGACGCATGCACGGACGGATGGATGGACGGACGCTTCGCCCCTCTCATCATCATTCTCTTCGTGGACATGCTGTGATTTTTTTTCTCTGCGGCTGTGCTTGTAGGTCATAAAAACTACAATGTCAAGGACGCTCTCCGCTCTATGGTCCACTATGTGCTCGTCGGTCGTAAAAACTACAATGTCAAGGACGCTCTCCGCTATATGGTCCACGATAAAGATTATAAGGCCAATAAAGATTATATAGGTCAAGTAATAAAGATAGTTTCGTTCATGCAAACATGAACGAAAACTATAGTCTACATTGACGTTTCAACAGGTAAATAATTTATTCTGCAAGAATGAAGCGGTTATACGTAATGCTGAAACATGTCGCCGAAGCAATTCGCGATTCAACGTACGCAACATGTTTAGTTTTCTTTGTTATTTCATTATTTATGCCGGTGCCCCGCGTTACGCTGTGGGGAAGTCATCACGCTTTCCAAATGGGAAGGTGCTATTACCAACTCCGAACTCGAACAACATTTATGGGCAGTCCAAGGGGCCTGCGACGCAGCAGAGAAACAATTTTTCTGTTCCAACGTGGGAGCGTTCCGCAACGTGCTAAAGCGCGTTCCGGAAGACCTAATAAAGTTCACCCATCCATTAATTCATGGCTAACGAGAATACAGAGTGCTACGCTACGAAAATTAACTCACCTTCAGACCTGTGGTGTATACGAATCCGTGAATCCAAAGAAAAGCCACCACACATCAAGGTGTCGTGCCCGGCCGTCTCTAGAGAGAGAAACAACTTTTATTGAAACGGCAAGTGTTAGAGGAGTTGACTCCCCTCCCTTAGATGGCAGCTAGGAGTCCTTGGGCCCTAGCGGCATCTTCGGCTTGCCTGATGACCTGTAGTTGGTCCTCGATGCTTGAGCTTAGCAGCGCGGTCTCCCACTGCTCCGTATTCATGTATGTGTTTGGCCCCTTCACGATGTTGGGGCAAGCCCAGATAATGTGTTTGAGGTCCGCCCGCTGATTGCAGTGTTTACATCTGTCTGAGTAGAGGTCCGGGTAACAATGATTATAAGCGATTGGGTTTGGGAACGTGTTTGTTTGTAATAGGCGCCACGCTGTCGCCTGCTGCTTACTTAATGAGGAGTGTGGTGGCGGGTAGTGCTGCCTCCCTAATCTGTAGTGCTTGGTAATTTCGTTGTAACTGAACATGCGGTCTCTCTCCGCACGCGGGCTCCGCGTCATTCCTGCCCCTGCTCGGCTCGCTAACTCTCGAGCTAGGGTGTGTGCGGTTTCATTGCCCGGGAGGGAGGAGTGGGCGGGCGTCCATATAACATAAACGTCGCGCTCTCCGCGAAAGTTATTTAAGATTCTTAACGCCTCTTTCGAGACCCTTCCGTTAGCGAAGTTATGAATCGCGGTTTTAGAATCACTGATTACGTCTCGAAGAAAAGAAGTTCTGAGAGCGTTCCACTCGCAAGGCGAGGCGTCCATCGAACGGTCTGCAGGCAAACTGTCAGTCAGCGCAACAGTTACTCCACAGAAACATACTTGCATTCAATCGGGCCCATAACTTGTTGCACATGCTGTGAAGAACAGCCCTTTCAGAACCATGGCACAAAATAAAAAAAAAAAACTGAACGTGACTGACGCGCACGTCCGTGCTTGTTGAATGGACGAGCTCAAGTGGCATTTCAGTGTAGCAGAAGCCGAAGCGGATGAATACAAGATCAACACTAAATAGTTTGGGAGGAATTAAGTTGGGCGGTTATCGCTGCCAGTAACTTGCGTTAATAAAGTTTTGGAAGCCCTCGTGATCGCTGACGCAATGTCAACACCACCCGCCCTTATCATTCTGCGCTTACTTTCTTTATCGCAATGAGAGATGACGTTCGCAGGCTCGAGTTCGAATTTCAATTCATGCAATTGAAACTGCGCACGAGGCCCGCCATGCGCATGCGTTGACCAAATGACGCGTGGTCTGCGCTTGGCGAACAACAACAACAACAAAAAACCCGGGTCTGCCTTCATAGCGGTATCTGTGGTATTTCAATTTCAAATCTTGCTTACAGTGGTATTTCAAGTTCCAGTTACAAACCTACTAAAGTAGACTTCTACTGACGGCTTAGAAGATATATCAGTAAAACGCTCAAATTATTAGGAAGATGACGATGATTATTAAGAAGTCTGCCTAAAAGAAGGGCTTGTTGCCTATATTAAACTCGTCGGACAGAGGGAGAACACGCCCGTGTGCTCAGATTTGGGTGCACATTAAAGAACCCCAGGTGGTCTAAATTTCCGGAGCCCCTCCACTACGGCGTCTCTCATAATCATATCGTGGTTTTGGGACGTTAAACCCCACGTATCAATCAATCAAGAGGGAGAACACGTGTGAAATCCGACGCAGAATCGCTGCGATGCTCGCTCGTAAAAATGACGTCAACATCATTGCAGTCAGACTGCACCTACATGGTATTATTGCCAACGCACTCATAGGCAGAAGCAAGAAAACGAAGCAAAAGTAATGAGGAATCACGGCCAATCGTGGCGGGACTGTGTTTGTGACTGTTATGAGGTACGCTAATTAAGGGGTATCAGTAACATCGCTGTCAAATGAACCGCGAACAATGACTCGCATTATCAATATAGTGCGGTAAGTCCCATACAGTCATCACGCATGCTACTGCCGCCAAACAGGACTGATTCTTGCATAGATTTTTATACCATTGTAAGAAACTCTATGGTGATGCCCGGACTGCACCCGCTATAGCATTTCTGTAGCACTTACCACTGTTCGCAGTTCATAGTCCACGCATTATTCATTCAGTCTTCCCAGCTGTAATGGCACAAATGTGATAGTAACCGGATAATTTGCCATCAGCTACCTGCTGACTGGAAGGTCGGGAAGGTGATCCCGATTCACGAGTCCGGCAGCAGAAATTCACCCCTCAAGTACTACCCCATTTCCCTCACGAGCATTCTATGCAAGGTTCTCAAGCATATTCTGTATAGAGCAAAGCAGTAATTCATTTTTCACGAAAGCATGACATGGTGTCCGAAAAAAAAATTGTCTTTCCCGCCGCAGTTGTCTAGTGGCTAAGGCACTCGGCTGCCGACCCGCAGGTCGCGGAATCGAATCCAGGCTGCGGCGGCTGCATTTTCGATGAAGGTGAGGGTGCTGTAGGCCCGTGTGCTCAGATTTGGGTGCACGTTAAGTAACCCTAGGTGGTATAAATTGCCGGAGCCCTCCATTACGGCGTCTCTCATAATCACGTGGTTGTTTCGGGTCGTTCAACCCTACATGCCAATTAAATAAAAAACGTTTTGCGAAACACAACTTCTTCCTTTCACTCATAGGCTCCATCTTGTTCTTAAAAAAGGTACTTCCACTGACTGTCTATTTTTTAGCTTCGCCAAGGCCTCCGCGATAAATTAGGTCACCAACTTCTCTTTAAAATTAGCAAACTTAGTCTTGACCCTAACCTGTTTGGATGGCCCGAGAATTTTCTCTTAAGTCGGTCACAACACGTACGTTGCATCAAACGGTCATACGTCTTCATGTATGACACGTCTCATTGTAAAAATTGAGCGAAAGGACGCCCTCGGTTATACATGCGTAATGATACCATTCATACCACTGTCAACTAAAGAGTTAGGACTTCGTGTTGAATTAACGCCTGCTATCTCTTAAGGCATTGTCATGATGCCACTTAAAAGTTTTAATTCCTAGCAAAGGTTGGAACCCCATGACGTCGTCATCTCCATTCACTGTTTTGTTCGCGGCATAGTGTGGAGATAATAATAATTGTTGGGATTTGACGTTCAAAACCTACATTATCATAATGATGGACACGGTATGCTCGGTAAATTTCAGCCACCTGGGGTTCCTTAAAAGATCACTGACATCAAATATAAAAATTGAGGTGTGCCCTTCATTCGATTGCTCGGTGCGCGTATGCCCTCTTGGCGAAATTTGAATCGCGTCCGTCACGTGGAAGTTATTTTGTTTCGACGCCAAACAGCGTACGAAAGCTTAATGTGAAATGTAGTGCCCCTGCGACGTCGACACTAGTGCTACGTGTTCCAACGTTTAAGTATTATAAACGTTGACGTGTTCAGTGTGGTACATGCCACGCATACCATCCTGAGTGACGATGCGCTTGTAGCAATGACGTCTACGACCCGAATATTCTTACCCTGGTGCCGAAGCCTGGAAAAGCACTCACTCGTCATGTCTGATCTTCGTCACACCACTTCGAATTATTTCATGAGATTACAAAGATACGAACCACCCACAAAAGATCGGCGAAAGAAAATAGCATGATTTAACGCGTGCTCGTCAGACAGGGCATTGGGGAAACGTTGCGAGTTTCAGTCGTGTGGTTCGAAGCGCGGAAAAAGCACAACGAAGATGCATTTTCATCCCGCGTATGTTGCCAACACGACCACAAGCTGTCGAAGTGGAGTAGCGTATAGACAGATATCATCGCTAACAAGTAACACAAATACAGTTACTCTAGCAGCGTCGGCCACAGACTGTGCCCTCTTCCCAGCTAAATGTTTCCGTGGTAGGGTGGCTTCACCGCAATACACGTCTAAAACTACTCGAAAATGTTGAAGTTCTTATCAGCCAGGATAAGGCTCAAATTTTGTCTGACATCGCACATATTGCAGCGACGGTCACTCTGTGCCTTCTTCTAAACTACACCCCTGATAAGTTGGCTTCACCGCAATACACGTCGAAAACCACTCGAAAAAGTTGAGGGCTCTATCACTTATGATAAGGCCCAACTTTTCGCTGACGTCACACATTGCAGCGACGGTCACTCTGTGCCCTCTTTTGAGCTAAGTATACCCCTAATAGATTGGCTTCACCGCAATATACCTCTAAAACCAGTCGAAAATGTTGAAGGCTCTATCACCCATGAAGCTCAACTTTTGTCTGACGTCACACATTGCAGCGATGGTCACTCTGTGCCCACTTCCGAGATTCAAGTATACCCTTGATAGGTTGGCTTCACCGCAATACATGTTAGAAAAATCATTCGAAAACGTTAAGATCTTTATCACCACATAATAAGTCTCAACTTTTATCTGACGTCACACATTGCAGCGTCTAGAGTCACTGTATATGCTACCTGTAGGTAGCTGCGTAGCGCACTTGTTTTTCCAACGCCTCTAGCAACCATGCACTGCGGAGAAGCTGGTGCACAGGCCGCACCACCGAAAACGGTTGCCGTCCACCTGTAATTCTATTAAGGACCGTACGTCGTGTGCTGTGTAGCCCGTTATAGCTACGTACTGGTGATTTTATTTGCTTTATATTAATGTCCTTAAGCTTCGGCAGCTAAGTATTTGCGTGAATACGGCACGATTTTCGAAAATCACACTGAAATAAACAATGCTGTAGGCTTAGTGGGGCGCTTCTTGAATCTCGGACGAACTATGTTTTGTGTCTGTGAGTTGTTGCTCATCTTCCATAGCTGGCGCCACTTGACCATGCCGCAGGGACGGTACATGCTATTTGGCCCTACGCTAAGCCTTATTCGCGCTTTAGGTTACCGAACAGACTAAAAAAAAAAAAAAAAACGCCAGGCCTGCGTGGTAGGCGCAGCATAGTCACAGCGAAAGCTGGAAGAGTGGCCTTTCAGAGTCTTTTCAAAACACTCATCGGGTAACTACTGCAAGCATACTTGCTTGGCACCCACTAGTGCATTAATAATAAACTTTTGGGTAGTAGGCCGGCATTCACTGTGCTATTTTTCGTCATTTTTCTGAGAAGCGTAGTATCTGCTAAACACTCGCAAGGAAATTTGTGCCAATTGTCCATGCAGTGGCTGACGACGATTAGGAATTATGGCTGACGTGGGTAAACAAGAACAAACTTTTGTAATAGATTGGAGCATTTCGCGGCCCACTCGTTGCGCTAATCGAATTGCGCGACGACTGGTTGTTCTTTCGCTGTTGTAAAACGCTTGATAAGTCGTACTAACGCGATTGGCTTCCCGACATCAAGCCTGCCTAAGGCAAGTTTGACAAGTCACAAGCACCGGAGTAGTTAAGTGTTGACACAGGCAATAAAGAAAGAAAAAAAAAAACCGGAGTAGCTCTGTGTTAGAATACTGGGTTGGCACCCAGCGGACCATGGTTCGAGCCCCATGGCACTGTGTCATTAGTGCTAGGTGATGGCTGCCTAAGGCAATTTTAAGTTTGACAAGTTACAGGCACCGGCGTAACTCAGTGGTAGAATATTGGGCTGGCACCCAGTGAACCCGGGTTCCCCACTGTGTCATTGGCGCAAAGTTTTTCTTTTTACTTTCGCGCGATGTGGTTACGGATACCGGCGGCGGCGGCGGACAACATGCAACTGCACGTGACCCGAGTTGTGATCTCATAACAGCTTTCGCTGTAAAATGACTTTGAACACCATTGGCACAGTCCCGAAAGCAGCTGTTTTTTTTTTTCTTCTTCTTCTTCTTGGCCGCTCGTTGACACGCCAGGCACGTCGACTGGCGATCGGCGACACGCTTCGTCGATTGGTACCAGGCTTAATTAAGCAAGTGTCCTGCACAAACAGCACCACCGCGGTGGTCTAGTGGCTCAGGTACTCGGCGGCTGACCCGCAGGTCGCGGGATCGAATCCCAGCTGCGGCGGCTGCATTTCCGGTCGTAGGCCCGTGTACTCAGATTTGGGTGCACGTGTAAGATCACCAGGTGGTCGAAATTTCCGGAGCCCTCCACTACGGCGTCTCTCATAATCATATGGTGGTTTTGGGACGTTAAACGCCACATATCAATCAATCAATCCTGCAAAAACAGAGCATGTCTCCGCCGCTTAACTATGGTTGCTAATCAGGCTAGATGGCGCACCTCTGCTCCCGTAGGGAGCATATACAGTAACTCTAGAGGTTGAATAAATGGGGCCATCTGGAGGCGCATAGGACCTTGCAGCAGGGAACTTATTCTATTTCTGCGCTAGTACGTTTACTCCATTGGCCCCTTTGCGTACAGCTGAATGCTGTGCACGCCACACACACCAACGTAGCTAATTTAGACGCACGAGCGAGCGTGGCCGAAGCATGCATCCTCAGGCACCTTCTTATTGCTACTTATAACGGCTTCGAACTCTCCCTTTCTCTTTCAACCCACTATTCCCCAACCCCAGTGTAGGGTAGCATACCGGATACTAGCATCTGGTTAACCTCCCTGCCTTCCTTTTTTCTCGTCTCTCTCTCTCTATAACGGCTTCCATTTTGGAATTGCTGTTCTGCATAAGTTCAATCAAAGCAAAAATTATTCGCGACGTCGCGGCGATTCCAATCTCCAGACTGTCGTATTCAACCCTAGCCGAACGGCGACGATGGCAACAAGGAAAGACTGAATGTGTGCGCCTAGCCATGGCCTAGCAGACAAAACGTTTGCGGAGCAGCATGGCCTGTCGTAACTCTTCTCTGCGGAGAAGTGGTCAGCTGTAGCGCGGTCTGGAGGTGTCCACGAGGCATAGCACTCCCAACGCTAAAAATGGCGCGATTGCCGCCCATTTTTAATTGTGCTGGATATCAGTGATATAAATCAATAAAAGTAATAGTCATCAATCCCTCAGTTGCGTTATAGGTCGCGGATCGCTACTAGGAGGTCGATAGCTACTCGACGCAAAAATATTGACATGAGTAAATTTGATGTCGGTGCTCGTTTAGCGTAGATAGATAGATAGATATGTGGGGTTTAACGTCCCAAAACCACTATATGATTATGAGAGACGCCGTAGTGGAGGGCTCCGGAAATTTAGACCACCTGGGGTTCTTTAACGTGCACCCAAATCTGAGCACACGGGCCTACAACATTTCCGCCTCCATCGGAAATGCAGCCGGGATTCGAACCCGCGCCCTGCGGGTCAGCAGCAGAGTACCTTAGCCACTAGACCACCGCGGCGGGGCGCTCGTTTAGCGTGCTCCTAAATCAAAATACATGGGCCTCGTGTACTCAGGTGTGAAATCGTGTTGCCAACGTGCAGCATAACTTACGAAAAAAAAAAAAAAAGCTCATTGCACATATCGCAAGCATGCTTGGATGCGTGCAGTAAAAAACGCAGACTAAAAGCTATCACTGCGTCAAGGCTGCTTGACAGCTGGAGCTTAACATAAAATATCATTCCCATAGGCATGCAGTAAAACAAACATCGACAGTAAGAAATTTGCTCAGCAAAGTTAAGCAAAACGTAAACGTTATTATGGATGTACAAAAACTTGCTGCGCATACCTCTCATTCCGCATTGTAATTAAAGCGGAGCCATCCCCGACTTCTCAAATGCTCTCGCTTCGCCCCGACGAGGACTACGTCATCTACGCTTTAACAGAGACTGACGATTAGAACGACGTCTTCTCCGATCGGGCGGATCGTCACAGTGATGCGTTTTCGAAGACTAGTTCCATTCAATGGTGCAACGAGAGGCTGTTCCTCCGAACGGTCATGGTAGCTGTCATTTACTGTACTTTACTGCGATTCCTTTACTTGCTCTCTCCACAAGCATACGCATGGGGAGGGGGTCCCAGGACATTGATACACATGTACGAAATATCCCCAAACTACCACCGATGGTCACGTCGCAAAGGAAAAATAATGTCTGTGCCCCCCCCCCCCCCTCTTCCCCAGTCGGATCCCCCCTCCCGAAAAAACGCCACGCCTGCACAGCACAGTCACAGCGAAAGCAGGAGGGACGCCCTTTCAGAGCCTCTTCTAATCACTTTTTGGGTAACAGGCTACCCTTGCTGGGTACCCACTACGCCATAATCGTAATTCTTGTGTAGTTGACCGGCATTCACTATGCATCGTTCTTCGGAGAACCATATGGTATCCGCTAGACTTATTATGCCTGAAGTGGGTTTGCGCCACAGTTAATAAGTGAGCAAGGGCAAGCTTTTGTCATATTTTGTAATGGGCTGGAGCACCGTACGACCTACTCGTTACGCAATTCGCAATGTGTGACGCCTGGTTGTTTCTTTTATGGCCTAAACCCCTTTATCACTCACATAACTGCTATCCCTTTCCAGACATCAAGCACGTTTAAGGCCAATTCGGAAATGGAGTTCCACGCACCGTTGTGCCGTTGTTAGCTGGCTGGCACGCGGGTTCGAATTTCATTGAGTTTTTTATTTAGTTTTTTTTTCCTTATTTCGTGCGACAGTGGTTAGGGACACCGGTGGCGGACAACTACGGCCCCGCACATGAACCGTGCTGTGATCTCACAACAGCTTTCACTGTAAAAAAAATTTTTGGCTATGCCCCTGTGTGCAACTCAGCTGTGAAGACAGCCCACTGTGTAAAAGACGTGCAAAAACATCCATATCTGAGCTCGTGTGCAGGCTTAGATTAAAAGAGTTTGCAAAGTTGTGCCAGTCAACTGCATTAGCAGATTTTCATAGCAGAGACTTGCTTTCTTTTTGACAGTGGCATCTCCTGGAAAACTACATTGTCAAGCTGAAAGGCAGAGAGACCCAGTGTGGTGTACTTCTGTGGGCAGAGGACGTTCCCAAATTCATAATTATCAGTGTGCAACCATACCTCATTCCTATGGTCAAATCTCCTTAGAAAATATCTATGCCACCTTCAATATCCAACTGCCCTATAACCACTAGGATATTGTGCAGATACATAAAACACTTAATTCAGCATCGTTATAATGATGCTAATCATAATGTTATTAAACGTACCTGACTGAGAGGCAAGTACAGTGTCATACCCAGGCAGAATTCATCCACTGCTTTGCAAATAAAAAAAAAGAAAAAAGGCAAAGAAAAAGAAGCCACAAACAGACCACTTTGAAACTTGAGATTCATTTTTTTTTCTTTTTATTGCATTTCCTAGCGCATTATGTATGTGTGTTGTGTGTTTTGGTGGCAGCGAGAAAGATTGATGGTATTACAGTACATTTGTGCTTCGATTTGATGAATGGTTAAGACGCTTCGTCTGCCTCTTCTTCGAGTACATTGCAGATGAATCAGAAGCCAAAACAAAAACAGGGGCTTAGTCACCAATGATGAGTATTTGGCATTAGAAGAACACTGGCGCAGGCAATTTCACCACAATGAAAATGAAATGAAACAGGGAAGTTATGCCAGGACACTGCAACACCCAGTATGGTCCAAATATAATGAAATGTGCCTCTCCCAAAGTGCGTTCACGTTTCTAGTCTTATAGACCTTCCGGATAGTAAGCATATTGAGCAACAACAGTTTTCAATGTAATCAGCAATTTCGCTCCAAAATAAAGTGCTTAGTGCCCTGAACTTTGCAGCTTGGAATGCTCGCATTCGTGCAATGTCATCAAGTCAACTTGTTGATCATCACTAAACAGGCATATCTTGAAATATCCTTACATCCATATTAATGCAAAAGTCTACCTCAAAAGTTGCAAGAGCTCGTATGCTTCAAGCATGCCTCGATAGCAGACCCCTCTTGTGCTCTGGTTGAGCTGCAACCAATTAACGAATTTCAGATTTAAGCATAAGTGTTTCTCATTTCTTTCTCTAACTTTCATTAACCTATTGAAAAATATTGGGCAAATCATAAGATACAAGCTGGAAACTCCTTATCTCTCTCTCTTAAGTTGAACTCACATTGGAAAGTTTAAAGCTACTCATTTTAGAGTGCGTTTCCATCGTACAGCTCCGGGCATTGTGCCATGTCACTTGATGCAGGTGTGAAAATATGCTGAATGTATTAAATACAAACTTCCAGATTACAGCAACTGCTCCTTGGCATCATAAATGTTTACCTGGCATTACTATTAGCTTAGTGGATTCAGTCTATTTTTATGCAAATCCAATACGTGACTAAACGTACGAGCACATAAGCTGCGGCACACACATGCATTTGGCATCACTTTATAGTTCATATCTTCTGTACTCTTTTGTGATAAACGAGTTGTGCATCACAAAGGCATCTACTGTTGATGACAGAGTTGCTACAGCTTCAGTGAGCTGTCTGAAGAGTTTTTTGTTGGTGCAAAATTGCGAGTTGGGCTACTTGGTAGATGTTCATCGTAAAATAACCGACAGTGCAACGAAGCAATTTTACCTTCATGTCAAAGAAAAAAAATCCTCCTGATCTTAACTGACTGGTAGTGGCGGTATCCTAGGCATGCGTCTATTGAAGCATACTGCATGTCATTCCATTGAGTCTGTATGACTTCTGTATCATCTTAAGAAGTGTATGCAGTTTCAATTTCCGTAATGAGACGGACAGCATACAAAATCACTGAAATGAGTACGGAACGCTTCATTAGGAGATCCCAGCCAGAATTTGACACACAATGTGTGCAAGCATAGGCAACTTGAAGGTTTACACCAGTTAAGTCCTGCATTAAATAGCAGCCATGGCTGTGAGCAAAGGTGGTCGGCTATATACAAGAGCGATGTGTCTGTCAACATGGCTGATGTTTTCCACTCTTCCCTTATCTCTGACAAGCACTTCACAGAATGAGAATGACCGAAATCCAAGCAAATAAAAAACACAGTGCACGTCATGTTCGATTCCAGTGTAACAGAGCAAACGCTCGCACATGGTTATCACTGCTTATGGCGAAACAAGAAGCGCAAGACGTTTTAGAAGTGATGCTGACAGTTCACACAGTGGCATTTTGTCGTGGCACATCAAGCATTGGACCAGCCACAAATGCTCATAAACTAATATAAAGTTTGCTCAAATGCTGGATGCCAAATTGGCACGGATTTGTCCAATCTAATATAATAAGCGGACATTGAGCAGCACGTGTTAATTTCCAGGCCAGGAGAGTGCAATGTGACAAAAAAATATGCAGTAGAACAGATGCTTAGCATTCAACTGTGTGCCGAGTGTCCCTTTGACATGCTTTTTGTATTCTTTTGCATTTTAAATACCTGGCAGAAGTTAAAACTTGTTCAATTGGTATGTCTTACTAATGTACAAAGGATCATTTCTTTTCTCCCATGTAATAACTCATTATGAACAGTATTTAGTGCATCTTCAGCCAATAAAGCACAAATCTTTGTTGAATTACAAGTCACTGGAGCTATCGATACTACAATCACACAGCAAAGCGTACAGTCACTGCAGAAACTGTCATAGTGCAGCACTATTCTGTAATTCAGCATTCCAGTGACATAAAGCATTGAAGATGTAACTGGTAAATAGTTTTGAACAAGTTGTTATGATTCAGTGCAATTCAGATGAATTGAAAAGCCATAGAAACTTGTTAGGCCTGACATAGAAAACATTGTGAGAGCGCAAAAAGACATGACACACAGGAAGAGACAGAAGAGGCCCCTCTGTCGCTTGCTGTGTATCGTGTTGCGTTGTGCTCCCACGATGGTTTCTATGTTAAAGCACCAATTCGCCTAACAGTCAACTCTTTTGATGCTAGGCCTGAATTGTTCGATAGTTGGCATACAAAGGAATCCACACTCAGAGCCATTGTTTCATAAATGTGTCTTGTTCCCATCAAGGCAGCCACAGAAGCATCATGCCACTCGTTTCCAAGAAGAGGCTGCCATTCAGCTTAATGGCGCTTGACAATGAGGCTTCCCTCGTTTGCCAACTGTTTATCTTTTTTTACAAGCAAAAAAGATAAATTTGGCGGTCGTGCACTTCGAAAGTGTAACTTGTCAAACCACAAGATCCGGAAAACCACTGGAACAAGCACAGCAAGCAGAACACTGCCGGTAAACCACAAATCTTCAAAAACAGCCAAGTCCCGCAACTACCAAACAAGTGCACCTTTGCACGTTACACATCAGCCTCAACAGCACCGGGCCGTAGCTGATCTCTGGTTACAGCTGTGCGACATCCAGAACAAGAACTACACGCAGCATCAGACACAACGCACACACGCTGCCTGCACAAAACACAGAGTTGACACCACTCCCGTGACAACGGCAAGGTTTCAAAAGCAGACGACATAACGCTTTGAAATGTCCACCGACCGTCCACCATCGATCCCTAGGCAAAAACCACACCACACTAACACTCTGGGCCGAAAAACCAACCAGTGAGCATTATGTCGCAAGTCCTCTCTTCAATCGCGCTCTCTCTGCAATCCTTGGCACTGCCAACGGCAAATCCAACCAGACAAGCGAAACTGGTGCCGCACTACTTCACAACAAAACAACGCCAAGTCACGGTTACGTGCATCGAAACAATCACAACACCGACGCTCACTAACAAACAAAACACTCCCGTCGCCTCCTAACCAATCACTGCTTTCTGGCACAACACTGAACACCTGTGCCATAAGTGCAAGCCTAGATGTTGGCAGGCTCTAGCTGTGCGCATTTATTGGCACTGACGGCCCACATCCCTTGGACTAAATGTCGAGCCTTACACATCAACAAGGTCGGCGGTGTTACAGCCTGCTAGCTTGGCTCTCTATCGTGCAACGTCATCTGACCTGGCAAAAAAGAAAAAAAAAGATAAGCCAGCAGACAAGGGAAGGGTGCTAATGCCCACCTTATGTGTTGTATGGGTGTGACTGTGATGGCGAGAGCGCTGTGTACGAGACGGGCTGAGCGCGAGTAAACAAAACACAGCACGCAAGTAAAGTGGAGGCTTCACTCGAAACGCCATTCTTGTGCATGATTAATATAGGCAACTAATAATACTTTGTTAATAATAACTATAAGAAAATGTCACCGGTCATCATGTCCCGCAGTATGCGGGCTCGTTGCCGTGCAAGGCGATAATGGCGTTGAAGAAGGCATCGGCACACCAAACATGCTGCGATTTGCGGTCTAGCTGCGCGAAGTTTGCACATATGAATCCACTGGAGGCAATGCTAAAATGGCTTGTTTTGGTATCTGGCAGCTTTTTTTCGAGTGGAGGGAACGGGGTTCTGCATCTATGTTTTACTGATGTCATGCCCTCTTAAATTCTCATAACATTGAATGGCATTTTGAACAAATAACCAATTCGTGTAGTACTTAATACTCCTGCTGATGCAACCAAACACTCATCACGCTTAATGCCAACTGCCATTCTAGCTAGCATTGTACTGAAGCTCTAAAAACATTAGTACGAGCGAGATAGTGTAGGTGATGAGTTTTAAACGACCACAAGGCGAAGCATGTGCGCGTTTTAGCGACGTGCACATTTATTATTGATGAGCTGCGTCGACGTTGACATATACAAAAATGTGTATAAGAGATGATCTGTACAAGTGGGCCTCGAGTTTTTAAATTTTTTTTTTATCAAAAGCTCAGAGCAGCAAAGATAAAAAAAAAAACACGAAGATGAACACGTGAGTCGTGAGCGAAATACGCGCAAACACGCAATAATCTTTTTAGCAATACAGCTAGAATGATCACGCTGGTGTGTTTATTAATAATCGCCTCTGGCTACGTCTGGTTGGAGTTACGGAAGCACAGGCCGGCTTTTCCAAATACTGGCGAGGCTCCGCAGCAACGCGGCGCAAACGTCACCACCATAATCGCACTCCTGACTTGCAGCTTCCAAAAGTGGATTTAAATACTGAAATACTGATCGAAGTGTTTCTCAAGCCAAACACATTATATCACTCCGACCACTTGCTTTAACTGCCCTTGGCTTGCTCTTTCTCTTTTGTTTACTAGCTTTTCCAATGCCGCCAAAGACTCTGATCGGTTTCACTTAACACCTACCCTAGTTCTGTGCATTGTCCTTAAAGAAGTGTTGGCATAATTTCCAAGCAACAGATATGCACATTGAACTACTACTTTTAGCAATTATGAGGGCCGATTCCTGCTTAGGAAACGTCTCTATTTGAACATAAGTTAGCTTCAAAATGCTGTACTTTTCATCAGCGGCGCTCTCTGACATCATGAGACTATGTGCAATTGATTTGGAACAATTACGCAAGGCATGATTGTGATCACGTAAGAGAAAAAACCTGTACAGATCGAAACGAATTTCTTGGCTCTGCTTGTACACAGTGCAAGAACAAGGCAAGCGACTGCGACACGTCGACGTGAATAAGCACAAAAAAGACAATAACCAAATGGAAAACACAGTACAACACTTTCTATTTTGTAATGTCCTTTTTGCACCTTTTCATGCCACGAGTTGAAACTAGCTTTCCTAGCTTTCCCAGCTTTCCCTTGTGTTACAGTACTATGACAGACCCCAAACTGAAATGCACGCATCGAAGGAACTAGTAATTTAAGTTAATTTGCATGCTCTGCCGTTTTTCTGTAAATTTGGCAATGTTAACAAGCTCACGACCTCCGCTTGATGCACAAAGTCACAACTGTTGAGTCGGCACTTCTTTAAATTGAGCACAGATACTGTGTAGACGAACGCAACTCTGGGCATTCTATTGTTTGTATTACACAAAATTGCACAGAATCAGGCGCAGCGACAGTGCCATGTGCAAAAGCGTTGTGAGCTCCGAATATCGATATATACGCCATGTCACGGTACCAATAGAGTCCTTAATGACTTTTGAAATAAGAAAATTACGTAAAGCTAGCCACTACAAAGCAAGAAGGACTTGCAGAAGCTGATTGTGGCACATCAGAAGCTTAATTAAATGTGTATGTGCAGAACACATTGGTCGAGTACTTCCCTTGTTCAGTGACTACAATGTATACAACTGTATTTGACCCACGTCAATGATTCAAAACAGGAAAAGCGAAAATTCAGCTGGGATTAACTGTTTTCTGGCACACAATGCAAGTAACTTATTTTGTGATGCCTTCCTCCTTCACATTGGCATTTCCAAATGAACGCCACGCATTCAAAATGCGAGCCTACTTTTACTCTTCTCTTTTTTGAGCACTAGCGACTTTCAGATTGTGAACTCTGCATCTGCGATCATAGACATGGGGGACACGAGATGTCACGATTACTGACAGTTATACTTCGACTGTTTCTGTCGGATTTTGAGAAAAATCAGTCGCTGAACAGGTGAGTGATGCATGACAGCACGGAAGTTACTCTGCAATAACAGCAAGGTTCTCAACTTGTAACAAGAGCAAAAAAAAAAAAAATCGGTGCAGAAGATAACATACTATTCTATCTCTGTGAAGGTAAACCATTGCGCACCGAGCCGGCGCGACGACGTGACTACGAGTGCTGGAGACTACAAACATGCAAATGACAAGAAAATGTGCAAAAAAAAAAAGTACGCTCTCTCTGAATAATGAAAAAACTGCACGTCGATAATTTGCTTGATACACACACAGTGGTATCCACGTAACACAAACGCGGCACAGTGTATAGCGACAAGAACACGAAGTAGCGGGAACGAAAAAAAAAAAAAAAAGGCGACCCCCCAAAACCCTCGTGACTAACGCCCGACACGATTGTCATATAAACTATGATATTATAATAGTACGGTACGCTGACTTGTACTTTCTGAACAGTCTAAAAAAAGGCAGCATCAGACAGATGCTGCGCTGTTACAGGTTACACTGAAATACAGCTATAGCATAAAATGTGCTCCTCTCTCTCTCTTTTTCGAGCGCGTGTTTTCTCTCAACAGCATCTAAATAATTTCAACGATGGTTGCTCTGATAACAGGTCTGGGTAAACAATGCCCTATAAAAAATGTCAACATCTTAAACAACATGCCTACTGCTTTAGCCATTCCATGTTTTTACTGTAGCTAGGCCACTGGTCCGCCTTATTTCTTATTTTGCTCCCTTGCTGTTTGGCGACAGTGTTAAAATGCTCATCAGCTTCACACAGTAAAGCTGGGGCAAAAAAGACAAAATAGAGGTGCAATCTGAAAACTCAGACAGCAAGGTCACGAAATAACTAATAGACTTTACTCGAAACATATGTTTTCATTCTCCTATTACATCACTGGAACAACACAGAATATCCGCAAAACTTTTGCGGCTTCAGCTGTTGACAGCGTTCAAACTAGAATGTCCGATGACACATTTCGTTTCAAGGGCGCCCCCTAGTGAAACGAAAATAGAGTACACTCAAACCTCAGTATAACAAAGTTGGAATTTACACAAAAATTTCTTTATGAAGGTATATTCCTAATGGTACCTACTGCAAGACTACTCTTAATTTACTTCGTCATCACCAATATTTCCTTATATCGAGGTTTGTCTGCATATAGGAGTTTCAATTGCCGTAAAAACCTTTTATACCAGCCAAATAAAAGTACAAAGCGTTTAAGTGTAATGTGCGAGGCCAACATAGTTAGGCTGAGTTTGTCTCATGGTAATGCCATCGAATGCCACCATCTCAGCTTTGTCAAGCTCCTATGATGTAACGACAATGCCATACCATACACGAAAACTTAAGAGAGGAGGAAAACAAAAAATTTTGGCTTTTGTTCTCAACAAACGAAAAGCGTTTAGTATAACATTCGATTACATTATCAATGCCTGTCCTGAGTCGAATTGTCGTACAAGACTGGCAAAATTATCGCTTATGATAGATCCTGGCTTTCACAGTGTTAAATGTTACTTCCAATGTTATGAACGTTCGGTGAAAGTAGAAATTTATGGTGTCCCTATCAGAACACTGGGAATGAGTATGTTCGAAATATATTAGAACTTCCCCCTCAGGTCAGAGTGAAAAAGTAGCAAGAAAGATCTCAGTGGCCTAGCTACAGTGCCTGCATCAATGTTATAACTGGGCCCACACAAACCAAATAACTTTGCAAGAGCTCGTCAACCTCCTCAACAGAGGAAGTTTGTGCTCTCAGGTACGTCGGTCATCTCCCAGACACACAGTTATGTAGTCAAGAGAGAACAAAAACATAAGACAAACAACAACAACACAAACAACAACAGCAAAACAAACACAAGCGTACAGAGCTTCTCTGCCGCTTTTTATGTGGAAATTTTTAACCACCATTTTAAAAGATGTGAAAAAAAGAATAATAAGCATTACTCGGGTGAAAGACAACACAAGGTGCGCATAATCGCAAACACATCGACTTCACACACATGTTGAACAAACGTGCGCCATATGGTTAAATGCTGTGATGCCTGTACAAAAGAAAAAAAAAACATGCAACACGTCACAAGGGCTGGTGCAAAAGAAGGACTGTGTTAATGGGGTCGGAGTATAAACTAAACACTGGTAATGCCAACAGAAAATACAGTGGCCTGCTAACCACCAAAAGAGCGAACGAAAAAACAAAACAACTTCAGTCTCCTCCGAAGGGCCGCAAGTGACTTGCACCCAAAGAAAGAACAATCGCCTGCTCACGATTTTAGACAGCCTTGGTAAAGACGCCGTCGTAACGAAAACCTCGAAAATCGGAGGCAGGGCATTAGCGCAAAGACCCGTCTCAATGCCTCGCATTGTTCTCCGACAAGACTGTTCCATTTAGCTCATTGAACACCGAAAAAAAAAAAAACATCAACAAGATTCACCGAGTCACCATGTTCGTTAGTGATAAAAACAATAATGCAAATAACAAGTCATAAATATAAGTCATTTGAGTAGCACAAATTTCACACTACAGAAGCTCCCTGCCCCGTTACACGTTTTCCCTTTGTGAGTGACCAGTCTTCCAGTTAACAAATACACCAGTGCCAAGAGAGGTGGAAGGAACTATAAAAGTCCTATGAACAAATCTACATACAAATATTACAAAATATGAGTCTTCTAATTTAGAATTGAATACAGCGTATTCTATAATTTCTAGGCAAATGTTCAAAAATTTCTGAAAGCTAATTCTCAAAATGAATATGAGGCCAGAAGCAAATTTTATTTGATACCCATTCAAAACTTTAAGCCGCATTAAAGGAACCCTGAAATGGTTTCGGCAATATTGTACAAACATATTGGGCCGGTAGACCGAGTCCCGGGGGTTACTTAGAGACCGATGGGAGCTCTCTGAGTAAACTGTGTAATTTACTAAAACCATTTAAAGCTGTGAATAGCTGCAGATTGGTGCAGATCATTGTGACTCAGCCAAAAGCAATTTCAATTGCCCATTAACAGAGCGATACGCTCTGGGCTAGAGCACGTCAGCCGCCACATCTAGGCTGATGATGATGATTGATATGTGGGGTTTAACGCCCCAAAACCACCATATGATTATGAGAGACGCAGTAGTAGAGGGCTCCGGAAATTTCGACCACCTGGTGTTCTTTAACGTGCACCCAAATCTGAGCACACGGGCCTACAACATTTCCGCCTCTATCGGAAATGCTAATCTGATAGGCAGTCATGGGCTATAGAATGTGCGGAAGATCCGCTGGTAGGGTGGCAGCACCTGTCAGAGCAGATATGAACTACTCCACAATCTTCGTCTCTGTTGTCAGACAGCGTGCGCGCTACCAGGCACACTATGTGATGACCTCTGAGACTGCTAGCAACCTGTCGGCGCACGATTTCAGAGGTCTAGACTGGCAAAAGCTCAAATCATCGAGCACGCCCATCAGAGCTTTGCGACCACCAGCGATGCCAGTGTGCCTCATGGGTTGAGGAGGCCAGGAGGAGGGGAGAAGATAACGTTATAAATGTATATAGCGGCCTTGGTACACGACGTGTCACTAAATTTCTGGTGCGAGTGGTATGACGATGCTCTAGCCTGAACGCTGACAGAACTTTGAAAAACCGTTTCAGGGTCCCTTTAGTGAGTACACTGTCAATGATGCAAATCTGGAAGACATGGCCTGTCACGCTTGCAGTTGCATTACATGCACAGACGTTTTTTTACAAGCCATGATGATACATGTCTGTGCGCCAAATAAAATTTCGCGTAAATTGCGAACAATAAAGAAAAACCCGTAATGTAGACAGACAACTGCAGCAAATGAGGGAGTCCACTTTTGCCAATGCAGCGCAACTCCCGACGTCAATAACTTGAGTGTTGTTGTGAGCAGGAAAGAAAATGTGAATGCCTCAATGCGGGGCCTCAAGGAATAAGAATTGAGGTAACAAAGCATCAGAGACTGAGATGAAATGAAACGAGGCCCGCAAGTGGTAATTTCGTTTAAAGGGACTGACAACCAACTTTCACAATGCCCATTTCCTTTAGCACAACGAACATTTCACTAGTAAATGTCTCATTAGGTATTTGTAACGCGGAAAATGACGCGAAACGTCTAAAATCAACATTTTTCCGTCTGGAGCCTATGAAGTTGTGCACACAACACACGCCACAAACAATGAGAGGTGAGTGCTATCGCGGTTCACATTTCTGCACTGTGGATTGCTGACATGCTCCACGTCGCACATGCACCGTGGCTTGACATGTTCTTCTAGTGGCTGCAAAGGCAGCACCACATCTCAGAACCAAGTCCCTTTAACAACTCATCAGCAGCATTAGAGCGTGGATGTATAAAGATATACATACTCTAAAATTATTAAGCACTCAGTATCATCGCAATGTGTACAGTAAAGGAAGCGACCCCACAGCGCAACATCAACAGAATTTCACTATGCAGCACAAAGTAGCTGTCTTCTAGGACTTTCAAGTGTAATTAAAAAACATGATTTGACTCAAATTTCAAAACACAAACTTTAATCTGTCGCTATAATTTGTGAACTTTTCATTTTCACCAAGATCTAAATTGCAAATTTCTTGCCAGTTGTTGGTCCCTTTGAAACGTCTTAAATGAAATGAAGAAAAGAAATATGGCGTGATTTTGTAAAAGAAGAGCTACCCGAAGCACGACACTCATGCACTGAGCTGCCCCATATAGACATGCTGGCACAAGCTGGCAAAAAAAAAAAAAAAAAAAAAAAACCCTCTGTACGAAGCCCTACTATAGGTCCGGAATGCTCTGCCTAAAACTATGCGACATTCAAAGGACGTGCAATAAATGTAAAATGATTTCGAGGTCACTTCCGTTTGAAATTATGCATTCACATATTCGTGCAACTCGCAACTACAGTGAAACGAAAGAACTAGACAGCTCGAGAAGCTTGCCAGACTCGCTACGCGTCACGAGCACACGCACATGCTTTGCTCAAAATGTTGATACATTGTAACACATAATATTCACAAGCACGGTCTGTCATTTTCCACACAAGTTCATAAACGTAACGAATAGTAGATTCCTCGAAAAAATTTTTACATCACCAAAGAGCTATCAATTTAACTGTACTCTGCAAAAAACGGAGGTACTGCCGGTTTTAGTGGCGCGCACCTCACGTTTATGTAATTTTCTGGCGTAAGTACAGAGCATAAATTTCAAGTGAGCAATCACGAATCGCAGAAGAACATGATAGCTAACCTTTCCGCTTGGTGCTTGTTGAAAAATTGAGCACGATTTTCAGCTTGTCACACTTATCAGGATGCCTCCTGCTGGAAATTTCTATCGGATTGGTCACACATGCGAGTGTCGACAGTCAATAACCGTTGGGTGTGCGTTCACATTTAAGAGTCAACAAATACGGGCCGCCTGTGATCAGAGCCGTTTGCTTAACGTTCACCAAGAACCGACGCCTCTGACAGCCTCCAGAACCCCTTCGTGATACATCTATCACCAAGAACACTAACCAGTCATTTACCAACAACTATATTCTTTTTTTGGCACTTCGATAGTGGCTTAAAAGCCAAAAGGCAACGTGGTCTCAGCAGGTAAAGTTAGTCGCAAGCAAAATTAAAAGGCACTGGTTTAATAAGGCCATTTATCTGTCCAAACAAAGCTTGAGCCACCACTTTAAATGCCCCTCCAAACCGTTCGCAGCCATTCGCAGCATTTCATGCTAGGATTACGAATAACATGCCCTCCTCAGATGCATGCTCCAATCCTTTTCCAATACTTTCATCAATACGGCTAAAATCCTAGAAGTACCTATTGTTGCCCGAACGTTGCAAGAACGTTCCAAATGTTGCTTCCCATGTTACGGCAACAGTGCATGTCTACAGAGCTGCGATTTCTACATCCCTGCTCCTTCTGTCTGTTTTTCAACCTCGCAACCTACTTATTGTCCAAGACACAATTGTATGTTGCTAGGTTTCGCATTTACTTTCAAACCCGGCACGTTGCTTCCATTCACTGAGAAATCCTTGCCAGGCACGAGTACGTCTATCAACTTTCACCCTTGCGACGGCATCAAGCGTGGAAACTTCGACAGACCGTGCTTGCGAAAGCTAGATTCAATAGCCCTAAGACAGCAGCACCATAGTTCCAACACAAAGAACAGTCCCGTAGGAGAGAGTGATGTTTAAATGACACGAGCGAGATAAAAAATGTTGCCCAATACAGCCGTGAGCAGTGAACAGACCTTTACGACGTAGTATGAGGCACAAACTCCCACCCGGAGCCAGAGTGCCGAGATGATGACAGGTTTTCTTCTTGACAATTTGAACACAACCGCAAGATCAGCAAAAAGTTCCAAGGTCGTGGTCCATGGCCGTTTGGACAACGGTCGCCGCCATTAACATCCCCAAAACCGTCAACCCTCTCATTGGCACAATGCAGTATCTCATCACCAGGGGCCCACTTTCACAGATGTATGAGAAACACAACAATGGGATGCCCACAAACTCCGAACACTCTTCGTTAACATGCAACAACACACGAGCCGTACACCAACATTGACTTCGAACGAAAGGCCGACCTCGACCTTGAACATGACCTTAGTCACAAATGCCCATCCAGATGGGCCACGCGAACAGAGAAAATGAAACGTCCACTTAAAGTCCCCTACCATAAAAAAAGTTATATTAAAATCGACTCAGTCCGTCAAAGGCCTTGACTCTTGGTCCTATGCACCAAATGACCTTCAACTTTCTCAAGCTTGGGCCCATCGTTGAATTCAAATAGCCCTTAGACAACAACAGTATTGGCAAACACATTATGAGTCCAGAACTCCTTGGCGAGCCAGCTCTCGGTGCCACCAAAAAAAAAAAAAGAAACATGAATGCCGCACATAGATGGTGCTCTATCTTCTTGGGCCCGCCTTGAAGACGCGGCCTTGAACACAATGGTCGGCCAAACTGGCCCAGTCCTCGCATTGAGCAATGCGGGACAGTCTGTACGGTGACCCAACAGATGCAGAGAAAGCAAAGGAAAGCGAGAAAAAAATGTTTAAAAAATACGTCGGAATAAGTGTGTAAAAGAAAACTGAAGCTAAAACAGCAGCACACCACCGCACACGGCATTCATTAAAAATCAAAAACACACGGAAAAGCAAGAAGAAAGGGATCACAAAGTGGCGGCAGACTGCCGTTTACAAGCGGGGCCTTTGGCAGTGCTCACACGCACACAAGCGACGTCTCAGTTCCGTAACCTTTGCACGCCCCTGCACATCCGCTGAGTCACCGTACTCACAGGCAGTACGAAACATGAGAGCTCTGAGCTCACAGCAATGTAAGGCGAAAGCAAGAAAGAATGAGAGAACGGAAAGAATAAGGTCTCCAGGCCTGCGAAAAGTGCTCTGCGAGACGACCTCCGCAGGAGGCCTCCTTGTTCCCGAATCGTACGGGGCGGCGCCGCAAGCTCGGCGCAGCGACAACCCCGGCTGCTCGGAGTGCGGATCATGACCTTGACGTCCAGAATACCCCATGGCCCCGCTGGCAGACAGCGGAAACGCTGAGCACGCTGTGCAGTGAGTGGCGCGTCTTCTCGACGGGGGCGCCGCAGCGGCTGCAGAAGCGGAACAGCGGTTCGAGCTCCTTCCAGGTGACCGTGTATTCCCGCGAGGCGTTGGCCACTGCCCTCATGGCTGCCAGCGAGAGGTTCTCGGGTGCCTCGGCCGGGGGTGTCGTTGCCACGGTGGCCGGCGGTGTCTTGAAGTCGCTCTCCATCCGGTCATCGCTGCCGCGCGAACGAATGGAAAGGTCGGTGGCTGTGCATTCCGCTTCTTCGCTGTCTGCTCTTTCGTCTTCCTCCTCCTCTTCCTCCTCCATCTTGGTGGTGCTGTTGCCATGGTGTTCGTCCTCGTAACATTGCAAGATGCACTCCGGCTCGAAGATGCGACCCATGTCAGCCTGCAACGAGACGCCAGCCAGAGCGTGGTCACAATTCCATGGTGAAAAGTACTGCCCTCGCGAGACCTTTCTTATTATAATACAGTCGCTGATAGATTTTTCGGACTCTGAAAATTCGGACCTGTTGGGTATTTCAGACTTCACAAATGCACAGTCAAAGTTCCTATTCCACTACTGTGTTATTCCAACTGTTTTTTTTTTTTGAGGAATTTATGTTTGAAAGTTCAATTTTCCAGACTAAGTCGTTTGTTTCGAGCTATGCCGCTCGATTTTGAAAGCCGCCATGTTGAATTTTTTGTTGGCTTTGCTAAATTTGGCTTGCAGTGGCTAGTTTGAAAGCGTGTACAATCTTCCAGTTTTGGAGGCAATGCCTGATCTTCCTTGGCTAGCAAAACTTCAGAACTTTTCTTTTTCAGTCATACTTACAATTATCATTATTATGCAGGCAGGTTGTTTTTTATTTTTGAGGGGGTTTGTTTTTCTGGTAGTCATTGCTCACGTGGGCATGTTAGTGGTGCGCCAAATGTGTTTGAGCCATTGTGTGCGTAACGCACTCGCTGCTGTTCGCGATTGCTCTGCAGCACTCTCCAGGTGGTCACGGTGCTCGGCTACTGACCTAGAACATGCGGGTTCCGCCACGACCTCGATGGTAGCGTTTTGACGGTGACGAAACGCTGGAGGCTCACGTACAGTGAGTTGTCGGTGCAGGCAGAAGAAGCCCGAACCGTGTTGTGTGAATCCGCCCAAACAGGCAAGACGTTGCATGCATTCTTTTGCGACCGGCATCAGGTTTTGTTTTCTTGGTTTCATGGACCCGCCAACTTTGTTGCCCGCAATGGTGAGCGGCAGCAATTGCCAACGCGCTTGCCAGCGATGTTACCACGTAGCCAAAATAGAACCAGATTCGCTCGTCCCTAAGAACAGCAAGAAGCGTGGCATTATTGGGCATTTCGTTTTACGCTTTGATAGACTAAATAAACTTTCTTTTCATTGCTGGACCATTTTATCAGACTGTTCAATTTTTCGGACTATTTCGCGACCCCACCAGGTTCGGAAAATCGGTCCGCGACTGTGCACTCATACCTCAATATAATAAGCCCAGATATAATGAAATATAAGTAATAATGAATTAGATGAAGAATAGTTTTACAGTAGACTTAGGGTTAAGAATATACCTTTATAACAAACTTATAGATATAACAAACTTAATTTTGTGTGAGATGCAACTTCGTTATAATGAGGTTTGAGTGTAAAAAAAGATGCGACATTGGGCCTATGTCTTCCTCTCCCTCAAGGTGAATCGCTTTCAGCAGCTCTATTCAACTCCACTGCGATTCCTCATGTTGAAAAACCAGATAGTCATAAAGTGGCGGGACTGACAGTCTGGCAAGTTGGCACGAGTGCATTAAAAAACGGCATGGAAAAAAAAAAAAACGTTCACATGGTAAGTCTTTTCCTTATGTTTTCTTTCAAGCACATCATTTTTCTCAATAATGCACCCTAACTGGTAACATGCAGCAATTCCTTTTTTTTTTTGCTCAACTCAATTTCTTTCCGATTGTCCACAGTTCTTGACTGGCCAATGGAGCTAATAACGCAGGTTGTATGCCACACAGATCTTGCGCTGAAGTGTAGGAGATAATTCACCGAGTCGCTTCATTATGCAAATCATCAGGCCTGGCTAAAGCAACAGTAAGGAGCTTATCAGAACTCATTATTAACAGGCTGCTGTCCAGCCTGGATTGGAATGCGAATAGCGATTTGGTTCCCACTCACTTTCAAAGAACACACTGGCCCAATTCCATTCCTCTTAATTAAACTCAGTTAGGTAAACGTCAAAGCCAATTTCCATTCAAGCAGAAGTTGTACATTCCCATTCCTGTAGTTTGACTGTCAACATCTCGAGAATGTAGGTTTTGTTCTCACTTATTATAGACTACGTGGCCGGTGGCCGGACTGCCTGAATAATTGTGTGTGCTTATGAGGACCACATTGCAATTGCAGGATCAATGCCTGTGGGACAGCGCAGGCACTACGCAGGCACTAAAACTTTCGCTATTGTATGAAATAAAAAAAAACTGACAAAATCACCATAAAAGTTCTTTCACTCAACTTGTAAAGCTTTCTTTTTTCGAATACAAAGGTACAATTTTTCCAATTCAAAGGGGTTCCTTTATTTCTCTAGTCACATAAAAAAAAGATAATTCAAAGGTGGATACACCACATGGTAATACAATGAAAAATTACTATATTATATTGTTCACGCAATGTTCCAATGTGGATATCTAGTGCCAGAAAATACGAGTGCAGTCTTCATTGGTTCCATGTGGGACCAATCTTTATGACGAGTTATGAATAGTCTTTAATAGTTACAAAATATCATGGCGACTACATTCATTAACAGTAGAGACCCAGTGACATGCCATGAATGTCCTCAAAATACCCCATGCCCAATTTCACTTATCCTCAATCATTTCCAAAAGAACTCCGGCGGATATCCCTCGCAGATCATTTTGGCCACAATGTTTTTATCCCAAGGTCATCCCCTCACAAGTCCCGAAGAACTTGCTGTGCACATAACAGGAAGATTAATGAATCTCGTTCATTCGGAGTGTTTTTTTTAAAGCAGTTTTCTTTAGTCTTCTTTATGCTCTGAAATTAGTATTATACAGTGTAATTACTAAAGTTGGACTGAAGTGCATGCGCAAACTTTGACTAGAAGCACTTAATTCAGCACCTGGAAGCATAGAACTTATGCTTGAAACTGCTGGAATTGCAGAAATTTTAATAAATGAAATTTGACAGATGGCAACATGTAATACCTCAACGTATTACAAACTGAGGTATTTGTTGCAGCATCCACACGATCTTAACATGAGCCTCTTTTCTAAGCAAATTTGTCAGAAACACTCAGGAAGTGCAATTAGATGAGAAAATAAGATCCCATTGGCCCCACCTTAATGTCAGGACCGACATGGCCACAATGCCTGCCATTGTCATCGCTATATGAATACCATAAATGGCAAGAGAAAGAGTATAATGATGATGATCTTTGTCTCACTATAATGAAAGCAGGTTATTTACACTTAAGCGAGACGCAACAAATCAACCAGATGTCCCTGTTATTCTGAAACAGGAACAACTAAAGAGGTGGTTAGTAGATATGGTACAAAGAACTTTATTCAAAGATTTGAAGAAGTGCCACCCCTTAAGGAGACACCGTGAGCCGCTGCCATGTGGAGACAGTTAGACCTAGCTAAATGCAGCATCGCAGGTTCTCTGGTGTGGCCACTCAACCCATATGAGTAAAATGGGGTTACTCAAATGCAGATAAATAAACATGCAATGTACCAACGTAGAGAAAATGTCATGCTGCGGTTGTGTGCAGGCAGCAGAAAAGTCGTGTCCAAGAGTGACGATAGCGTAGGTAACGTAAATAAATTTCTATTCTGTGAAGCTAAGGTTTGCTAGTTTCAACTTCGTCTTATTTAAAGATTCGATATGCAATGCACTGCTGTGAAATGTTTTGTACGTTCAATCTTAGCATGTTAGCTTTCAGATTTTCTGTAAAATTGTTGTAAACAAATATTCGCTTTCATATGCCCATAATCTCTGATGACATTGACAGTATGGTTAAAAAAATAAAATAAATAAACAATGTAAATCTTGCAGAGAAGCCAACTTTCTCTAGTGCATTATGAACTTTCAGTATTTCTAGTAATACTAGAAACCTGTTTCTTGAGTTTGTTTTAGTATGCTTATTTCGCAAACCACCAAGAAAAATCAGTAATTCCAGATGCCATTCAGTAAAGATTTCGTTTGACCAGCTCTGTAGGTCCAACAAGGGTCAAATTAATGACTGTAGACCGTACAACTCTCAGCCAATGAGGTTTAAATCACTGACTTCACCTATACGAGGGTTCTAAAATTTTACAATGTGAAGCCAGACCAACCTTGTAGCCGTACGGCGGGATTCTGAAACAGACACTGATTTCACCAGACTTCTCTTGCACATGAAAGTTCTCCTTGTGTGTCCCCTGTGTGTACAGAGATTTACAGAGCTGGCATTAAAAAACGATTACATCTTTGAAGAAACGAAGTGAAACTTTAGAGCTAACATTTAGACATGCTGAAGAATAAATTTTACTATACATGCGTGCCAATTTGTGATGTTTTGAAAGCTCACTGAGATCCCCTAAGCATGATAGCTTTAAGGAGGGAGGGGGTGAAATGATGTGATTCTTTTGCTGGAAGCATCCGGAGAGACGCAGTAGCTCTCAAAAGCAAGTTTTAAGGTTAGTAATACCTTTTACATTTTTCTAAACTGTAAGTGGGAGAAAAATATGTCCAGTCATACCAAAGACAACACATAAGCTACCACAAAGGGCTAAATTCCAAACAAAATATTCCCAGGAACATTATTATTTCACGAAAAAAATCACCATTTGTTCAAATTAGAACTACCCTTTCTCATACAATACTAAACACTGTCTGTTGTTGGTTACCAGCTCTTACAACCATGTCAATGTCCCGAGTGACAGGTTGATGGTGCCACCTGGTGGAGGACAACGATGTCCAATAGTATGGCCTCGAAGATTACACACCTCAGCACACTGATCTTTAAAGCTTCAGGGGTTTTGTGCATGCCAATATGAATGACCACATGTGCTCTGAGCCCCATGTCCGAGAGGAAGGGTCGTTGCAGACACCGGGCACAGTACGCTGAAGAGAATTTCTCGGAAAACATTTGCAAGGATTAACAAGCGTCTCTAATCTCTCTAAAAATTTACAGGGCCTTTTTAGACATGATGCTTAAAACCTGAAAATATGAGACGCACATACTAGCGATAAAACTTTCTGCTTTCTAAGATACAGCTTTCGCAAAGCTAGCCACTAGCATAACAGGCGTGTGCTCACAATTTCACAATACGGGATCTACATCACTTACAGAGTGGTGTCTACAGAGTAATAACCCCAGACTTATCATGAAACAAGACTCATTAAAAAAATTTAATCATAAGTTAGCCTACAATTAAGCCTATCTACAAATGCATCTTACATGAGAGATGGACAAGCTTATTGTAGTACACAGGCTCACAAACTAAAGAAAAACTAGAACACAGTACAATATCCAAGTAAAAGGGTCAAGAAGAGTCAGGAATAAAACCACGAAAAATTGCCACAACGCCAGGAGCTCGTCGGCTCCAAAAGCAAACCAACCAGCTACACAGTGGATCACGTCATGGAATGCAAGAAAATGGGTGAGCAACACCAAAGCTGAATTGAATAGAATGCGCTACTGGGCGAGTAGGTGCACCGCCTAAAATCAAAAGCACAGTGTGAAACCACGGGGGCATACGAGACAAGACTCTTGAAGAAACAACATGGCCTGAGTTTGACGATGAAGCAACACATCGTACTTGAAAACATTGGGAACAAATTTCGTTATTTTCATGTGGCTTGTAGGTTCTCTTTAGCCAAAATAGGTTCTGTACCACTTAAACGGTATATAGTAAATGACGCTAAATTTCGCAGGAGCAAGTCCTTTTGTTTTTCTAACTACATTTTCTTTGTTCATACAATGTCACGTGGATTGTTCATCCCTTTACATCTATCGCTTTTCATCTGCAGTACAGGTCAGCCATAAATGAGCACGAGCTTATTCAGTTTACATACTAATGTTCGCCTCTTCCAACCACTCTGCAAATGAAGCGAGAGCTCACCATGCCGGTTGCGTCTTCGCGGAGGCGCTTGACGTCACGACAGAAGCCGTCCACGACCGGCACGTCCATCTTCATCGGTCCCCGGGGAAACAGCATGAGGTTGCTGTCAGGCGAGCGGAGCCCCGGCGGAAGCAGCAGCTGCGCGGGCGACATCAGGGCTGGATGGGCCTGGGAGCACAGGGCGTGGTCCTCCGCGTGGTGATTGTGCAGCATGAGGGGCGGCGGCAGGTCAGGGTGGCCCCCGAGACCCCCGGCGCCCAGTGGAATGATGGTGAGTTCATTGGAGCTCTTGACCAGGTGCTCGAAGGACGGCGCAGGCAGGATGGGGCGTGTGAGCTTGCCCATGCGGTCACCGGCGCGGACGAACTTGCGCCGACCGTCTCGCTGCAGAATGTTGCAAGTTATAAGTTGTAATCACTATCAGAGAGTAAGCAATTACTTTTTAGCACCTTCATCAAAGACATTAGGGTGCATGGACTTGGAACATCACAACAAAGCAAACAAAAAGACACATGTTCACACGAACACACGCATTGACTCACAACTAAATTTTATTCAATAGCACAGAACAGATATATTCAAACATGTGACTACATACTACGTAAAAAGAACAAACAAAAGCCAAAACAAGTTATCCATGCAGGTACACGATATCTTTATCCTGTGGCACTGAATAGCTTGCCTGGTCTTTTTTTTTTTTGCATTGTGTGTCGCTACGTGTTTTGTATATATCTGCTCTGCGCTATTGAATAAACTTAAGTTGTGAGTCGGCACTTGTTTTTCTGAGATCATTTGTCTTTTCATATGCTTTGTTGTGATGTTCCAAGTCCACCCATTCGTACCAACTTGCCCGATTGTCGGTGGTACTAGGGCACTTGCGAATATGGGCCCGAAAGAAATTGCATCGCAGTCATTACGTACCTATGTACAAGACTCGAACAGCATTTGTGTTTTACGTCGGGCCTGCTATTTCTTGAGCTTAGCAGAAAACCTACAGCCTGCCCCAGAGCTTTGCATCAACTATATAAATTGATAGGCTATCGCTTTCATCCACGCGTCTCTCACAACTTCGTGATGAAATCCCTTGGACATTCAACAAACAAATTGGACAGATGGACTCACAGGCTTGCCAATGCGCTCAGTGACAGACTGCTTGCGATGGAAACAGCCATTGCCGGCCTGGCTTTGATGATTGTGCACGAACGATGAGGAGATGATAGCGAGCTTGCGCGACGATGACCGGTACCGCAGGTAGATGTGCGCGTCACACAGCTGCCTTGAGTCCCTGTAATCGAGGCACCAAGGTAAACACTTCTTGTGAACCTCAGATCCGTTCAACAATCTTCTGCAGTTCTGCTGTCTGTCCTTCCACACTTTTATTAGTCTTTTGATACTACACAAATAAACAATAAACACTGAAGTGTCCCTCTTGCAGTATAACATAAAAAATGCTGTAGTCTAAATTTTAGGTAATGACATAATTGCTGGATTCACATGACCGACCAAATCTCGATTCAATCCCAGGGATCGCGTGCAACGTCACCATAAGTCCCCCGTTCCTGCCCTCCTCCTGCGTTCTGCGAGGAGCGATTCGTGAAATGGTGGAAACCCAAATCGCAGTTGGGGTCACACGGGATTTTTGGCAAAACAAACAAAACTCCTAGCGACAAAACGCTTTCAGCTGGCAACCACCGTTCTTTCCAATCCAATCTAAAAGCTGGCAACCACCGTTCTTTCCAATCCAATCTAAGTCGTTTTTGCTGTGAAGAGCGCGCAATACGAAGGCGACGCTACTTTAATCTGGACTGTGCGCGCAGTATGCGGCTATCGCCGAAAATGGACGAGCTGCCGCGGCCGTCTGTGCCGTCACCTACACTCCTGGGAGCAAGAGCAGGGCCGATCCGTCCCCGCCGTCGTGTGAATGTGAGCTGCGGAGAAATCCCAAACAAGTCCGCTATGTGTAAATCCACATTAACCTGCGAGAGAAATTTCCAGCCCTACAAAAAGAAAATTTGGCCCCGAATGTTCCCCCTGCTACTTGTGATATGCCTAGGCCTCGGAACACTGACTTCCTTTTAAGCCTGTAAATTGCTTAATTTAATCACCTCACCTAACTCTTTGCTGTCCATGTCACGCATCCGATCTTCAGGTATCGAATTACTTGCCCAGGCTAAATACTTTGCTAAGTGCCAACATCGGCAATATTTCCTTTCAGTCCATGACGGAAAAGGTCTAAGTTCAACCACTTAGAAAGAAGCTTCTGGACAGGAAAATCTTCTTCACATGTTTTTCTATTAAACCTTACTTTGGAGAAACGTAACTCTGCCAACATGTGAGTCATCAGCAAATACACTGTTCGTGTTTGTAAACACGAGCAAGGTGACGTCAGCACGCAGGTGCATCGCAAGAAAAAGAAAAGCAGCTGCCGTTTGCTCGGTTGAAGTCACTTCAATCATAGCCACAATAACCTTTAGTCCACAGAGCTTGTTTTTACGGCAATGTGAAGGTTAGGGAAACTAGAAAATCAACAGCAGAAACAAAGTATGTTGGCAGCGATAGCCGACTGTAAGTAAGCGCCTCCGTGATTTAAAATTCAGACGAGATCTCACCCAGGGATGTAAGCTACCCAGATAATGCATATGGGGAGCCATGCATAACAACCATATCTGTCATCATAAAATCATGCGCGTTACAGCCATCGAACTTTGCACTTGTGACTATGCTTTGGAATAATGTTTCAGAATGCTTGTTCTCTTCTTATTGGGCTGCAGCATCTTAATTTTCAACACTTTTCTATGTTGGCTGCACATGGCACACCGCAAAAACCCGAAAGTGGGCTAATTGGTAAAACTTTATCACCTTTGTGCACAAATGCATAACGTGCTGTGCATGGCGATAAAAAGACAAAGCGTCAAAGCAAACTAGCAATTGCTTCATGAAGTGATGAGCGTGGCATATACATGTCGACATATAACCAAACAGATGCTAGTTTGTGCCGACTTTCTGCATTTTTTTTACCACCGTGCATAATACGTTTAGTAGTTCTGCGCAAAAGGTTCATCACATTGTAATACATTACACTCAACAGGCAAAAAACGAATGACGAAAGTTCAGTTTGCCTAATTTGGTTAAGAGTATGTAGTGTATGTTAAGAATTTGTATGTAAAGAGTATGCAGCAATCTCTCTATCCTATTCTAACCAATCACCTGCTCTGAGCAGTGAATATGACACCTTTCTTATCACTACTTCTATCTCTTAATTTAAAAACCACGGAACTCTAAGCTTTGCCTTAAAGAGTTGAACGCGATGGGGACATCCTGTCTCTAGTGCATACTTAAAAGATTTAGTGCATGAAATCCTTTCGAACTTGCTATGCCCCCACTACGTGACCTTAAGAAAATAGGCACAGTAACCTGTGTGCCTTTTGTAGTGGGTCACCAGTTTAAACCATGAAGTCATTATGATAATCATATGTTCTGCTGCCTAATGGCAATGTATGCTTGTACCAAGCATTATTACTGCAATATTTAACACTGTGTTGGGAAGCATGTATACAGCATGCGTGTCTTGAAAGCACGAAAGTAACTTTTACTGCATTTCCAAGCAGAGGAAGTAATTTTGACTGTATTCACAAGCACCCGTGTGGCTGTGTGGTAGAACATCCGCTTGCCATGCAAACGACCCCGGTTTGATTCCCCCTCAAACCAAAAAGACCTAGGTTTGGTCACCCCTCTGGCCCAGGACCTTTTAATTATTTATTTTATTTGCAACGTTCTCGATTTATCGATCACACATAAGATGATAATTTTTCGCTCACAACCAATGACACCGACTCCATAATTTCTGCGAAATGAGCTCTTTAGCACTACCACGTTAATATCAGCTACTTCCCGCTTGTTCTTCAACCCAGACTACAAAGTTTCCTGTGTACAAATGGCACCCCTGTCACTTTCTGTTCCATAGATTCTGCTATTGTCACTTTCTCTTAAAGGGGTACTGACACAAAATTTCGGGGACGAAATAGCCTGCGGGGTAGGTTCTCGTGAACATTGGTATATCATCCGCAAGATATCAACAGCAAATATAGCTCGGAAGGTATTTTGAATTAATTTTGAAGTTTGCGTGAGCGGTCGATTCCATAGCGCTATAGACACCCTCAAAACCCCCGAGGGGACCCCCTACATCCCTCGCGTCACCACGCTGCAGTCAACAAATCAAGTCATGATGATGGCATAGCCACCACTTTTCTTTTGCTGGGTTAGTTCCCAAAGTCTAAATTTCTCGGCGGCTGTTTGTGAATGCGTGGCCATGGCGCATGCTTAAATAGTTTTGTGTTTGGTAACATTCCAGTCTCGTTTCCTATTTCGAAGTGCATCACAGTTCTGTGTGCTGACGTAGTCAGGAGCTGTGCACGCTAAGTGGCGACAGTTGCACCCAATTTTTTTAACTCTCTCAAACCGAAACTAAAACTGATTGATAATGAGGGGCCTGTAATTGATTACCTGTCGTGTGCTGCAGCCAATGATGTGTCGTGTCATAACTAACAGGCCCCCAGCAACACATTGCAGCAGAAAAACCCGAGGCCAAAGTTTTTGTGTCAGTACCCCTTTAAAGCATCTTCGTAATATTCCAAGCTTTTGCCCCACAGCCTAGTGCCAATAAAACGAACCTATTGTACACCGTTTCCTTGCCAGGAATATTAATGAGCTGCTATTTGTGAAATTTGGGTTTCAGCCATGTAGTGTTCCAACATTCTCCTTTAATGCCCTTTAAAAACTTTTAGCGCATATGATCCAAACCTCCTCTTCCCTTAATTTTGCCTTTCGCATGTAGCCCACAGAAGTCCAATCGTAAATATTACAGTTCCAAGTTTATAAACATTCATTTCATCTAAAGGACTGCTGAGAGGGATATCATTTACAAGCGCATACTGGCTTTTGGTTGGGATATTTCCCACATATGTTCACAGCAAACATCCTCGAGCAGTGAATAATACTGTAACATGTGGGAGATAGCATTAAATAATGACGAAGCGGACAGCAGAATGCTGTCCACTTCATCATTAGAAGCGGTCAGCAGCATAGTTGTATGCCTAGCTTGCCCCATGAAGTGTACGCTATGTTTCAAGGTGTTAATTAGAGCGCAGCGTTTAGGCACGCGTTTCTGCGTTCAGTGGTGCCGCCATCGTTGCCACCAGTGGCATGAGCAATAGAAATAAAAAAGCCTAGGATTGAATTGACAGAGTCACCTTGGCGCTTGAAACTGGTTTGCCAAAAAAAACTTATACAGGTGTCAAGTCAGGCAACGAATCGCGTTAACCAATGTAATATAGCGTGGCAAAAGAAGTAAAGTAACAACCAGTCATCACACAATGCTAACAGCACGAGTGTGTGGTTTAACGTTTCCCAGCCACTGCAAAGTACTCAGCCATAATTTATCATTGTCATCAGCCACATGCTGAAGCATCAACAAAGTGCGCAAAATACCTTATCAATGTGTAGCGGGTACCTTGCTTATCCGCAGGAACACAAATAATGTTGTAGCGAGTGTACCCTATTCCACTAAAATCATTAAGCTTGGCTTAGTTGATACCTTGTAGAAAGCCAGAGCTTCAAAGAACGCTGGCCTCGCCCCGACATGAAGCTGTGCTCAGAATTCGCTTCAGACGGTATCATACCTTGTAGAAAGCCAGAGCTTCAAACAACGCTGACCTCGCCCCGACATGAAGCTGTGCTCAGAATTCGCTTCAGACGGTATCATACCTTGTAGAAAGCCAGAGCTTCAAACAACGCTGGCCTCGCCCCGACATGAAGCTGTGCTCAGAATTCGCTTCAGACGGTATCGTAATCATCGGTGACTTTTTAGACAAATTTTCCTATCCTAATAAACTGCTTAGCGCACTGGCGATAACATACCTCCAGACCTCACCATTGTACAGACTGTTGTGTTATCTGAAATTCATTGTCAATAACCAATAAGCCAAGATGTGCCCATGTTTGCAAGTCCTTGCTGCTTTCATATTGTGTTCCTTATAAATGCTCCTGTGTGCACTGCTTTTCAGCCTGTATATTGGTGTGAGACTTTCACAAATAGATAAAAAAATGTTAGAAGTTAATTCAGTGCCCGTATCGTTCTGCCATCCACCGTCTAGTTTAACAAGGTGCTAAAATAGTAAAATATAAAACCAATATGCCCAAGGCTATGCTCTGTGAAGACTAAGTAGATTTTTACAAGACTTCTGTAACAGTCAGGACACTGTTATCTATGCAAACAAACTCTACGTTGAACCACACATAACTTCTTCTATATAGAATGACATTGATGGGAATAATTAACAAAATTTTGATAATTAACTTTACAATTATTAATGTGGGGGCCACTGTTCATGTAGGAAAGTTGTGGGCTGTTGTAATTTTTAAAGTGCCCAATTTTTTATTTTTTTTTTCAGAAATGACGAAGGTGGCATGTAATCTGAAATATTCGTCATCGAATTCAAAAGACCGATACCAAAACTGACCGCACCCGGCGCGCAGCAAAACATGGCCGCTCTGTTACATCAGAACAAAACTTTCGCTAATAAAGAAATGGCAAAACTGAATTAAGGCATGTCGTGGCAGTGTCTCGACAAGGAGGTGGCAAGTCACTTCTCTTACGTTTGGCAAGTGAGTAATTAGGAAGGTAATTAACATGTTCTTAATTAGACACCTTAATTAGGTCACCTCAGTTATGGCAAAGTTAGTCAAGCCTTGTAGGGTTTGTGAGCAAAAGGAACAGGAACCTGATAGCAATAGAATTGCTATAAAAAATCTGTATATTTTAAAAAACCCTGTCCTGCGTGATCCCTACCCACTTCACTACCACAGATTAAACGGAGATGAAGCAGTTACACATACACTCGACATATGATCAAGCGGCAGCAAAAAAAAAATTAAAACAAAATAGAAAGAGCTGAAAATCACACACAAAAAAAAAACTGCACTTGATCCCGACACCATGAAGAAAAGGTAGGTGTGCACTAAATTTCAATTTAAAACAGTGTGCATAATGGCTATGTTGCAGCAGGGTTGAGAACTTAATTTTTTAACCTATGAATAACATCAATTTCCTTAGACACTGTTGAGAAGGTGGGTTTTAGTGCACACGTGGGCTTCGAATATTCAGTTAAAAAGATAATGCATAGTAGAAATGTCAAATGTGTCAGAGTGTGACGTCTCAGGTGCTACGTCAGTAACACCACTAAGCAGGCAAAACAAGAATTGTGATGACGGGTTCAGAGAAGTGCTGCGCTTGCCGACATAGCACAGATCGTAAGTTGAATGCTCCGACTATTTTGAAGAACGTTAGCTTGGAATAACTTCGCGCCATATCATATTATGAGTGTTCATGCAGCAAACTAAATAAGAGCCGATTCTTCCGGGATCTGACCAGGAAACAATCGTGTTCGTGAACAATGCTTCGCGAGTGCATTACAATTCGTCAGACATGCCGAAGTAAAGATAACACAAAAATGCCTAGCGTTCATAAAAAATTCTCTTACGATATATCCCACACATCACGACAAAAAATGATAGGAACAAAATGCCCACTGCAATAGAGCAACGAAAATATTTTCAGTGCTGCATGAATAACAGAGCCAGACGTGGACGAAAAAACACTATGATTCATGAAGGCCTCGTGTCAAATATGATTCATGCCTCTGTTTAAGAAAATGCGAGCCACTGAGTGCGCACTGAATGCTAATGCACTTACGATAGAACAACCACCTCGCAACTAAGACATTGCCCTTTGGCTCAGAAACACAACGTGAATGATTACTGAACTTGCGAGCTGCAATGGCATTTTAACGTCACAGTGCAACGCGGAAAGATAGCTCTGAGAAAACATGTTTACGTTCCAAGTAAAATGCCGCATTTCACAGCAATGTAGCAAATAAGTGACTTTCTTCGGAAGAGATACACGTGCCAACCAGAGGCAGAGCAAAAGAAATCGCAAAAGAGATCGTCCAAATACTTTTTCACTACAAGACCTCAGAGGAATAGGTTTAAGTGCTGGCCACAGCAGCCGCACTTCGATGGGGGCAAAATGAAGAAACATCCAAGTAATCTGGTCCCTCGGTTTATTTTATCTATAATGGCCGTTCCCTTTATATATGAAAGGGTAGGGTGTCTTTCTGCATACACAAGCAGCGACCCTAAAGCAAGATATAAATACTCAGTTTTCCACAATTATCTGTAAATGGCCCTAGTAGAATAGAATGAAGCAACAAGATATGGTTCATGAGGCCCATTTCATTGTTAGATGCAACCTAACCTGGCCAAAACACAGCAAAAGCATGGAAGCATAGGGGGCCATTATTAGTGGCTTTAATGAGCGGACCTACTGTTGCCAAGAACCGAACCCATAACCTTCGGATAACAGACTGCATGATACCTGTTTACAACTCCCCATATTGATGACTTTTAATAATTACATAGCCACGTACAGCTTGATACATAGAACTAACACGTGTTTCATCGCTATGTCAAAGAGCCTCATCGTTAGAGGCTACAGCGACATGATTCCTAAATAAATTCTAAAGAAAACAGAAAGGCATGGTGGCTATGCTGTAACACACGTGAAAAAAAGAGAGATCATTGCATAGCACGCTGGTACAAAGCAGACAAGTGCGCACAAGCTGAGGTTGGGGAAGCACGGCCTTCACTCGAATTGCAGGCTTTGTGACGGACAACAGGCAGGCATACCCCATAATTCGTTCCTAGTGCCGGAAGTGGAAAAGAGAGAGAAGTGATGAGTCAAGATTTAATTCCCTGGAACTAGATCCCAGGGCAATTCATCCTTTGAGCATGGGATTAAAAAAAAAATAATAACGAGGGCCGCACGGCATGTTAATGCGTGCTGGAGAGTCCTTTGCAGAAAACAGGTGGGCACAAACAGCTGTAATAGCTGTACAAAATGCCCATCACTGTAAACAACATTAAAGTAAAAATGACTGCAGAGGTCCATGTGCTAATTAATTTAAATAGGAAAATACAACCGATCCTTGCCACACTTAGGAAACACGTATATTTTTCAGTGAGCACTAGGAAGGTCTCCCCCCCTCCCCCCATTGGATGTTTGCTTAGCTGCCCTACAATGCACAAGGCAGTCGAAACCAGCTTTAAGCAAAATGAGTTAGCTGATACGGTACATCAATTCTAGAATCCTCTCAATGACCAACAAAATATAAAATAGGCATCTCTGCCCGTATAGAAGCTTTTTTTCAAGAGTACTCATTTGAATAAGCACTGGCCGATTACACGACAACTGCCATATTCATTACAGGTGACGCAGAGTTGCTGTGCAGTTTCGCAGACTACGCCACATTTGTGTTCGCCTTTTTCTTCATCTTTTTTTTAACGGCGAAGCTGTTCATGGTCGAGCCTTTCATGTTTGAAGGAGGAGGGGGGGGGGGGGGGCACTGTGGATAGGGAACGAGTAAGTGACACTGCTTACAGATCCCCCCACCCACTGCTACAACCACAACTACCTCCACCACTCCATTCGCCGCCCTCACGAAAATCCCACTTAGTTCAAAGCCCACTTCTTTAGAATCTTCCATAATTCAACCAGCTAAAAGAATAGGCAAAACAAAGGCTTCACTGTTTCATCAGCGTCCACTACGTACAACTGTCAGTTTTTTTTTTTTACTTAAACACTTTCTTTCTACAGAATGACCTTGAAGCAGTGCACAAAAGAAGAACAAGGAGAGGCCCTGACACGACACCTTCTGAAACTGCATAGCGACCCGTCTTGCTTTGTTTCTTTAGTCAGCTTGCCCGCAGAAGAGGGGGCACAAGCTTTTTACTTGTGCATTGACGAACTGCTGATGCGAGTACTACCAGTGCACAATGTATGGAAACCTGCACAGCCTCGGTAAAAGTTTCACAGGCGCAAACGTGCATTGATCTGATTGATTTATATGTGGGGGTTTCACGTCCCAAAACCACCATATGATTATGAGAGACGCCGTAGTGGAGGGCTCCGGAAATTTCGACCACCTGGGTTTTTTTTTCGTGCACCCAAATCTGAGTACATGAGCATACAGCATTTCTGCCTCCATCGAAAATGCAGCCGAGCACCTTAGCCACAAGACCACAGCGACGGAGCCGGAAACGTGCATCTACATCTTTATATGGCCCGTTGAGAAAAAGCGGCACCACGATTGCACAACGACCTGCTCACAGCTCACTGACCAAAAGTGAAATTTTAAAATTATCAGCAGTCAAGTTCTAGTAACTGTGGGAAGCAAACTATTCCTTTATGATTAGAAATATTATATTTCAACTGCCCAAAATCAGTAAGCAAAACGAATGAAAATTGAAGAATATTGTTTACGGGTCCATAAATCTGCACCGAAAAGAAACACTGAAGTTAAGTAAGCTATATTCATTAGAGCATCTATAGGACTAGTACTATATGAATTTGCAGCATACAGTAGTTTGTTGTGACAGTCGTTTTACTGCAAAGGCCCTGCTCGAAAATTAATGATGCAACTCAATTTAATGCCGGTGTTTTAAATGAAGTTTGTTTACTTCATGTATGCAACTTTTTTTTAGGTATATCCAATTTATGAATGACAAAACTGTGATATGCAAAATCGCAACACAGTTTATTTTTTTTAATTTTTACCTAAAAAAAAACTGACAGGCTCAATATATCCATGTCTTGCAACTACTATTTCTAAACTTTATTATTATTATTTTTCTTTTCGAAGTAACAGAACATCATCCAACTCCGTGAGGTGAGCGCCGAGAAAAACAATTTTTGCAATCCCATCTCCTTATAAAGCGGTAGCAACGCTGCAGATTATATTTAGAGACCACCAAAGGACTGGTAAAATGACGCCTCTACCCAGAACACCATTATCAACTGCTCAACAAAATAAAGTCATCAATGAAATAAAGAACAGGAAAAAAAAAAACTCGCTTCGCTCCGATATCGACGAGTTGAAGTGCATGCGTACACCAGCGATGTAAGAGCTAAAAAGGCGAAGAAAAATAAAGTCCTGCCTTGCTAATGGCAATGGCATTCTTTACACCTCGCTGCCCGACGGCAAAACAGCTCCGGACGACGAAGAACAAGATCAAGACTTCTTACATGCCTTTCTTTTTCTTTCACAGCATGTAACCACAGTTGTAATCTCTTCACAGATGGCCCCCCACACACACGGCTTTCCAGCAACTTGACAGTACGTATTGTTTTCGTGACATTTACCGTGCAAAAGACAATGACGTCGCATCACACGTGAGGTCGCGCCGAGCACGTTTTAACAAACGCGCCGGAATATCTCAGCGGCGCTGGAGTGGCATTAACGTCACCGTGTAACGATGCACGAAAAAAAGAAAACAGCAAAGAAGAAAGTAATGCACTGCGCATTTGGCTCCTTTGTCAACCAAGTATCTATTTCTTTTGCGCAGTTTCAGAATTAATTCCGAATAGAAGCTTCACAACACCCGTGTCTCCAGTTTTTTTTTTTTCTTTTGAAAGGCATTCCATCTCCTAGCAACGAACACTTTGTTATTTAAGTTCATGCAAAGGTCAGCTTGTGTAAACTGAACTCGCGAATTTTTGCGAAAGGTTACTTGCACCACGAGTGCTATTCAACTTCTGCGAAAAACACTTCTTAATATTTTGGTTTTTTTGCCATGCGCAAATGCCAAAACTCATTGTCCTTGCTTTCCGACACAGTATGAACAACTTGACTGGGTACAATTGGATCGACCACACATGCAACCACTCCAATAGTCTTTCACTTCACACCTGCAACTCTAAATGGAAGCACGGACACATCTTTGAAATTCTAGCTTTCTTAATAAATGCTTAGATATTATTACAGGGCAATTACACGATTCACCTCACACCTGCAACTCTAAATGGAAGCACGGACACATCTTTGAAATTCTAGCTTTCTTAATAAATGCTTAGATATTATTACAGGGCAATTACACGAGAGATCGAACATGCATGTCCGGACGATACTTTTGTTTTGTCAGTTTTTTTATACATTTTGTGGGTACATTCGAAGTGCACCAAAAAAATTTTTTGAAGGTGACTACACGGGGGGGTTCCACTATTGCTTGTCGCAATATTTCCCGATTTCGCATGCGAATTGAATGCGCACTGTTGTGTCGAAATGTTTTTCTACTTGTTTTAATATGGAATACAGTGAATTAAATCCGTGCTTTCCTTAAGCTATCTGCAGAACAAAATATTCTGAAAAATGGCAAAATTGATCAAAATAAAAAAGTTTAGAACTTGTGATGCACCTTGATGCGCGATTTACTTCATGCAAAAATTACAAAAGAAGTGCCAATATTAAGCAAGAAGTGCCAATATTAAGCAATATTTTTTCAACATGCCTGCAAAAGATTGTTTTCTTAGGCACAGCTAGATAAAAGAAAAAAAATAAAGAAGCTTGTTTTTTCAAAAAGCTCATAATAAAAAAAACTGAAAAAAAATCTGTTCTATGCAAATTTTTTTTGTCGAATTTCATTTGTGTCACTAAATGCATGGTTTCAATATTATATGTCTTCATTTGTTTGTACCTGAAATACGGCAAGCCAAAGTAGCCTTGCTGAATGCACTGTCCTGATTGCTGTGATGACACCTTTCAGCTTGTATATGCTGTTTCTTAAAAACTCCATTACTTTTATACTCCTTTCAGCCTTCACATGCAACCTTAATGTTACCGCTTGTATTCATGGCGTCCTTTTTTTCTTTTTTTTTTTTTGCAAGACGCAAGCGACACTTTTTACCTGCATTGCAGGTAAAGTTATACATTAACACAGGTAATTTCCTTGGCCAAACCGCTTTTCTTAACTTTGCATCCTCAGACAGCCTGTGTGAAACAGCGCTTTTTAAAAGTGAAATGTAACTAAATTTCATGAAACAAAAGAAACGATACAGTGGGAGGCCAAGTAAAATGAATGAAGGCATGCCACTGCCTCACTAGCGCATCCCCAGCCTCAGTAACATAAACCAATCCTATCTACATAACCATAAGTACTTCTTTCATTGTGGTAGCGCACAGAAGGAACGCCCATGTGCAGTACCGTCCACTGTTGAAGGGAACACACGAATGCACACCATTCATATTGCTGGCCCTCTAACAGCAATCGGTCAAGTAAACCAATCCTCATGTACATCACTAGTCTGCCAAAAGGAATAAGAACTCTCAACCACCAGTAGTATTATGCATATCTAAGCTATAATGCTTCCATAACATAGAGAAATCTAAACATGCAGTGCCCTCAGGTGTTCCCATTAACAGTGGAAGCATCTATACATTCACCCAAACTTTTAACTAGGATGTGCAAGTGGCGACGTTTTCTGAGCCCCACCGTATTTCGATGAGCCAAGTCACAAAAAGGGGGTCAGGGTAAGCATACTGTTTTCGAACAAGAAAGTGCAACCAAGTGGGAGGATGACTAGCAACGGAAAGACACAAGTACTCTTTATGTTCTAACAGCGCAAGTGGTGCGGCGCTACACGGCATTTTTTTTATAGAAAAATGGTGGTGACCAGGCAGCTTTTGAGAAAAGAAATTCAAGGAAGCCATGCAACAGCTATTGTTGCGAGCCAGAAAGACACATTCATCTTTGGAATAGCAGATCTTTGCCCTCATTTTCACTCTTCAAATCATCATCAAAATCTTTCCTTTTAACTCCTGATTGCTCACCTTAGTTATGGTATATATTCTTTTTCCACTTGTCTTATTTATTTCATGTGTTTTTTCCGTTTCCCGAGTAAAATTTGCATTTCTTGTGCACATTTTCTACTTTTATTCCGTATTACTTCTGCGTGTCATATTTGACTTTGGATTGCATTGCTTTTTATATTATTTTTCGTATTGTGCCTGTTGACTTTTTTTTTCAATTGTTTTAGCATGTTACTGCTTGTTTTGCCTTGTGCGTGTTCCTTACAACCACCTGCTAATAATCTGCCAATTGTTTTTGATTCACTTTTGTTGTAGCTTTTATTTGAGGGTCCCATTTTCAGTATTTATATACTCTGGCACCCTCATCTGTATACAAGTGTTATGTACTTGATGTGCATGTAACTAATAAAACTGACACCCTAAAGACGCAGTTCTTTTGAGAGTGCAAGTGATCCTAAATATCCACCAAGATCGTCCTCTTGCAACAAGTGGGACGATGTCAGTTGTGGAGTCATTCCACCATTCTATTAAAGGACAGCGTTAAAGCATGTCTGCGCACGTTCAACATCGATAAACAACAGAAAAAAAATTGTTACGTTAGGGAGGGGACAGACAAGACAGCAACGGCTCGTGACATCTTTAATTACCTCTCGCTCGAGACGCAAACAGTGCGTGAAAAAAGGCGCCACTGTTTTATCGGCTTGGCACGACGTCCCACGCGCTTTTTTTTTTCTCCCCTCCCACCAGAGTTGGCTTGGCAAAACAGCTCCCACCCGTGCCTCAGCCATATCTCTGCTTTGTTGATAACAAGTGGGCCACAAAGAGTGACTGCAGTGATCAGGAAACTGCGCATCAGACTCGTTAAGTGTCTCTCCATGAAAGTAGGTCCAGTTCACCCCATGCGGACGCGAAGTTTCCCTCTCGCCCTGCAATATAGTCCAACACAGAAAAACAGTTTGACTGCATTATCGGTTTTATCGATTTATCCTAAAAAGCAAACAGGCCTGACCGTAGAGTGAGTTCGAAACTTTCCCACTAAACGAAATGTGCAAATTACCTAGTGAAGGTGAAAGGTCTTACCAACCGAAAAATGCTGAGCAAGCCCCCCTTTCCCCTTTTTGAAAGATTTGAAATCTGCACCACTGACCACTGTGCAGTCAAGTCCCCCATCCCCCCTCCCGCGCAATTTTTCGCAACCCGCTCTGTGCAACGGAATGCCATGGGGGCAATTTCTACTCTGAACAGAGAATGCATGCGTATTCAAAAAATCATTTTATTGAAAGTACAGCTGTGCATTTTCCTCAGAGGTGACTGCCATCTTGAATTTCGTCCGCGACCGAGCAAGGGCCCCCCCTCCAAATCTTGCCTGATTATCTTCCACCATGGGGCGGGAACATTCGCTTGGAATATCGCGGTATGCTCGAGTGAAGCATGCATGGGTAAACCCTATATTGAGGAATATTAACACTTATTACTACTAATGAAGAAACCGTCTGTTCAGATCATGCCTTCCGAAAGTGTAAATGTTCAGTCAAGACAGTTGGACAGCCCCTTTCTATATATTTATGCACATTTTTCTGCATGTTTTGAGCAATTCACAATTGCCAGGTGGCTTGAGGCAAGAATGAATTGTCCTAAGCGGAGGGGGGGGGGGGGCAAAAATCCGTTGCACAATAGAAACGACGGCCAATGTTGTTTAGACACATGACAATCACACCATTCTTTAAAATTCTATAATCTTTTTTTCTTTTCTTTTATCTTTTTTTCCTCCTAGACGAGGCTGGTTGTCTGTAATGACAAAGAAGCAAAAATGGAGGGACGTAGGCTAGCCCGCAGTCGGTCATTCACACGTCGCATTGTCCGTTTATTCTTCCGTGAGCCCACCCAATTCAACTGGCACGAGGTCAACGCTTTAAAGAAGCACATGCACAATGTGTGCAGAAAAGCTACAACCACTGAAGTCGACCTCGCGCTTCAGTGCCAACTCCTTGAACAGAACGAGAATGTAATGTTCGAATGATCTCAACGAATGCTTTACTATAGCCGACATGTAGTATAACCCCCACCAGTTAACAACAAACCGGAATTCGCACATTTAACAAGTTACTCATGATTTCTATTGAGCCTCCAGATAGCGCTGCTTCCAGCTTGTTGTTCCTGGATCTCCGCCTTGCATATGAATATTGACATTTCCATTTAAAAATCATCTGATTGTCATATTGCTGTTGCTAATGTAGATAGTCACGATCAGTTGACAGTCATAACCAGCTAACCCAGCTAAAGAAACACTGTGCAGAAGCTACAGCGGTATTGAAATGAAGCTTCTAAACCCAACAGAGGGTCCCCCTCCCCCCCCCCCCCCTAATGTTGCTTTTGTCCGAAATACCAAGCCTTGTAATGAATTTTTCACAGTCGAGAATTCGATGGAATACCATCTGGTCAGTGTGAGGCATTGTTGAAAAAGAAGGTCACTGACCAGTATCAAAAATAGAAGATGAAGGTGAAGGGGGTTCTGTATGGATCCCTATACGTCACTCTTTGTTAATTTTGACACTGGTCAGTGGCCTGTTTTCTCAACAGTGACTTTCGTGTGCGAATCTCATGGACTGCTCAAATATAAAAATCCGCAAATACCTTAAAAATACGCTGAACCCATGCAAAATACACCAGATATTGAGATGGGGCCATTCCCTAAAAATCACCATTATTCTCGCTGAATGAAAATCGCATGTGTGGCATACTTTAGGCCAAAAAGGAAATGTTTGTTTCACTTTCACAACTCACTCACTTTTCATGGATTTGAAGAAGCCATCACCATTGAACTGGGAGTTTTCAACGTTCATCCTTCTAGTTAAGATAGTGTTATCATGAAGTACTATAAAGTCAGGGATAAATTCTGGTAACAAAATGGGTACACAAACACTAGTGAGACACATTTAATAGAACTTTTTTTTGGTTATATGATGGCAGGAATTACAAAAGCAGTTATACGCCGCACAGCCCCGTTAAGTCCCTTCACAGATATATGTCCAGTAGGGTCGGACAAGCACACCCTCGCCAAGGCTACCATCACCAGTGTGATGTGGATCACCCTCCCCCACACTGCATGTAGACATTCCCCAGACCCTGCACACTGGAAAGGTGGCAATGACCACCCAGCCATATGTGACCAGTGTCATCAGCATCACAGGTGCATAAAGTTGATCTTTTCTAGCCCAACATACCAAAAAGGTGACGCTAGTGACGCCACCAGGTCTGACAAATGTCATCAGCATCACCGGTGTGCGGAGATGACCCCCTACAGGTGCAGGTTACGGCCCAGATGGCAGACATTGCATCGACTACGGCAGTGAGCTGTCTGCTATCACCGCAAGAAGAAAACAGGAAATGACGCACGAAAGAAAAATTCCCATGCCAGGACTGCACGACGACTCTTCTGTAATCGAGGCGGACTTGGACGTATTCCGAGCAACTACTGCGCAGCAGTGCCTCTTGATGCTCCGACGCGAACAACGACATCAGAATGCTTCTTGGCACTCTGCGGGCCCTTTCTTGGCTTTCCATTCCTCTTTTGTTCACACAGTGTTGACCTCCCTGGAGTGCATCAGAAGAGATTAAGAATGGCCATGGCAGGGTAAACAGGTGTCACGTGATTACACGGGTGGGCCATCTCGTCCCCCACTACCAAAGGTCAAGTACAACAATACTACGCCACTACGTCAGATGACCTCCTTCTGTCTTCCCATACAGGGCTTTTTACTTTCTTTTTTTGCAGAGAAGCCAGTGTGTTGTTGTCCTCCGCGATGATAAAGGGGAGATTGCGCAGCACTCCTGTGTAACTGTAACCCCCCCTCAGCAGAGCTCCCATTCCACCTCTGTAAACTGGAGATAAGATTAACCCCACACAGCAAGCAGCGAAAGGGGGGTGAAACAGAAGAAAGTGAAAAGCCAATGCCCACCATGCTGCTGGGGCACTGGCCAGCCGAGGAATGACGCAACTCGCTTGAAAGATCTAGCAGAAAACGTGCAAGCAGAAAAGAAGCACATTGGTGAGACACATGCAATCGTTTTCAATAAAAACAAGAAGATGACGCATAGGTTCCGTCTTCTTTCTGCATTGTACAGTTCGTACATAACTGTGCCTTAAAAAATAACATGCTCTGAAAACAAGTTTTACTTTCTTTTTTCCCTTTCTTGAGCTCCCTGTTTCTATTTCATCTCACCGAAAAAGTAAACTGGATACCATGACCTCTCATCGACGGTTGTCAACCTGCTTCCCTAATTTCCTCTATGTTCTTTGTATGTGCATTTATGTAGCATATAAAAAAAATAAGTGTAATGATAGTAAACTCTGTTCTTATAACAATCAACTTAATTCATCTACCCTAGTTTACATTTCCTAAATGATAAAGTTATCTCTGCTCAGTTTTTAATGCTATTCCCTGTTTGCTGACGTAGTTCTTTTGCTTTGACTGAAAGATAAGATGTGTTTGTGGCCTAAGCTGGCTACTTGAGTGCCTATCTTGACATCTTACCTCGCCTACTTCAGGGTCAAGCGTGGTGTCAAGCATTTCCAAACCAAAATGGCCATAAAAATAAACCAGGTAAGGCAAGTGACAGAGCTGCCGCAAAACTCACACAGGTACCACGGCTCGCTTCAGGATTCACCACAAGTTGTTGATTCTCTTTGTGAAAAATTTCACCCCCTTAAGGAGGCCAATTCTTGCTACAGATTTGGTGTAGCCTGGCAGACTTCCTCTTGAACTTTCAGTCTCCTCAAAGGCTTGATGTAGCTCAGTGCAACCTTCCCAAAGAAGGACGAAGCAAACTTTCCGAAATCTTGGCAATGCATCAGCAACTGAGTAATATGGTTGGACAACTAAGGACTGTGGCGTCCGAATCTTCCCTCGCACCTTCCCCGTGCTCATCAACAATAGATACACAATGTTTCAATAGAACTTCACCCCACTGCAAGATCCTGCCAAGAGCTTCAAGACGGCCCGCTATAATTCCTTTAAAATTAGAAAGAATGTTGTCGAAAGAGATCCACATTTAGGACTTTGAGAGACGTTAAGGCCGGGTAATAAAACAAGAAACAGACAAGGACACCTCCTTTCAGTACCTGGTTTTTCCGTTTCAATTACTGCAACGAGGAGCGATAAGATCACAGAGGCCAACTCAAAGTCTTACTGCGCAACCAGGAAGGGCCTCTTTTCATCAAGTTACAATTGCTGTTCTAGTGCCAAGGTGTCAAGTGCAATTGCGAAAGACTTTTTGCACAACCCGACTTTGTTGCCCCTGAGCTGTTCCCGCCGACTATTGTGGAGAAGAGTGATTTGGGGCCATACGATAGATAAGGAGCGAGATAAAACCCGACACCTATTTGGACTTTAACAGGACCACGAGACTTTCTCGAGTGAGGCAAAAAGGCTCAAGTGTTTCAAGCCGAGACTCTGTATTGATTTTGGTTAGGATAAAGTTGAAGAGCTCGACCAGCATGTACTGAAAAATCATCGAATGAAGCGCTGCAAAAAAGAAAAAAAAATCTGAAGGTTTCTCTCGCTGTTTCGTCTGGCTTTGCTCGTTCGCTACAACTTTATGAGTTATCTAAACTTGTATCTTTTCAAGCGGCTGCCAATAGTCTATCAACTTCTCACTTTGCTATCTACTGCATAAGCGCACCTAGCTACAGGAGAACATCGAGGTGCTGGTGAACAGACCTCACGAATTTCAGCGCAAAAATGTAGGGCTAGCTAAATGTCATCCTATTTTTTTCTAGCATTGACCGCTTGTGTCACATTGGCAAGATTTCGACCCAGACGCTTGCATCAGAGCTAGCCAAAGTTACCTTTAGTCGCTAGATTGGCAGCAATGACACGACTATCACGAGAAATTAGTTAACAGCTACTCTCATGGCAGAAAAAAAAGACAGAGAGAAAGTCACGATGAATCCGCGAGTACTGCTTATTAGTTGAGTAATGGCAACATTCGATCAAACTTCGCAGTGTGCCTAGAGGCACTAAGTATTCCCTTCAAGGCAAGGCTGACAGATTGTTGTTCGAAAGAAGTTCAAAATTTTTTTCACTGCAGCTACAACCGAGAGCATGAGTATACAATGTAAATGTGTGCTAACCATGCCTGTGGCATTCAAGTTGGTGACGGCTCAATGAAACACGAGGTACTAAAGTCACACTGAGGGACCGCGCCAACATGCATAGAAACATGATATTGGCACGGGAAAAATTGGTGGGGCAATCTCGATGGCAAAAGAAGATGTTTAATGCGTCAGTGGCCCTATCGATTGCTCTGGGAAGAAAGGAAGCTGCATTTCTGAAAAATGCTACAGTCTGCATATGCAGTGGTCTTTGCTGTGTATTTACAATGTTTTTGCTGTATATTTCCGTGTACCGTACTCATGATGCCAGTATATAAGTACTATTGAATTCTGAAATAAAATTAAGTTTAACTACAGTTGTCATTTATGTCCATTTTAACAGTGCTGTGGCATCAATCTAAGGATGCAGTATTTCGCGCACTAGTGGTTACGACAATTATACATAGTCAAATCACAGAAAGGCGTTACTCCAAAGGATACCAAAGGGGAAAATGGCCCTTTTAATATTATTAGAATATTACTCTTTCACAATTCAAAGACCATCATGCTTGCCGCAAGAAGACGGTTGGTAAGCGAGAAAATGGGCAAAAAGGAAAAGTCTATGTGGAGACGCCATTTTAAAATTCCTGCACCAAACGCAATCGCACAAGTTTTCATGGTGTCTACTACGTGCTATGTTGTTCCTTGTCGGCAAAAATGAAGTACACTGACCTCTTTGGGCACCACAAGCTGACAGTTGAAAACGGCACAAAAACACGATACACAAACGAAAAAAGCACAAGGACAGGCACCGCTCCTTGTTTTTTCTCTGTTTGTGTGTCGTGCTCTTGAGCCATTCTTCACCATGAACCCACACCAACTATCAGGCCCACAAACTGGGTACTTCGTTAAGTTTAAGTAAATTTTGCTGAGCCGGTGCCCATAAATTACAACAAATAATCTCTGCAATCCATGAAATCACATCGAGAGATTTCGTCGCAAGATTGAAAATCAAACTTCGACATACATTTTCTCCTCCAATAAACTTGATGGTATAATTAGCAACAGAGTTCTCAGAGTACAGTTTGTCCATCTAAACTGGTTCACCGTTTCACTGCAGTGTCCGTTTTAGGGCAAAAGCAGCTTCACAAATTAAAAAATATAAATTCTCAATTTATAAGAGCACACTTGCTCTTATGTACTAATAAAAAAAAGTCCCATGTTTACCAGTCTCAACAAAAGAAACCCGTATGAGCGCTCAATCACGTCGCACATCCGTGCCGACTGCAAGCACACAAGCTGCGTGTTTGTAAACAACCAGACAAAAGTGCAGGCAAAAAGGGCAGATCGCTGTGTTGACCCTTGTGAATGTGACGCATTCTACTGGTACTGAAATGGGACTTCAAATGTCACTTGTGGGTTAGAATATAAATGAACAAACAAAAAATAATTATTACCTGAGATAGAATGGAAGGCGACACCTCCAGTCATGTCAAGTTATGACGTGGAAATATCATATAAACTTATAACGATGGAATGTACGCTACAAGTTTATTAACATTTAAAGAGAATATGGGTTTTGTCAAGCCTACTGTATTTACTCAACTCAAGCTCGCATAGGCTTATGTAAACTGAATCAGACTTATTTAATCATCGGAGTTGGAAAACTCCCCATAGGCTCCATGTATCGAAATCTGGAAACGTCATTGGCCCTCTTGTGAAGAGTGAGCAGAGTGTCGTGCCACCTGTGGACCTGCATGCCCACTATTAAAGGCATTATTTGTGTTTTGTGTTGCCGCTCTTGGGAGGTGCAAACGTCGGCTAACTTTGAAAAAATCGGGCCAACTGCGTGTCTGGATTTTGAAACACAGTTTCACAACTCGTGTAATTGAATACCGTATATACTCGTGTAAGGGCCGCACTTTTTTTTCGAAAATTTTGCTAGGTGCGGCCCTTACACGAATCAGGCCGATTTAGTACAGGCAGTACAGGCCAAAGGTCTGTACTGTTTATGCAACAGTAGCAGAGTGCAAGAGTCACAAATGACATGCCAGAAATGTTTTTATTCGGATTCCATTTCGCTGTCCTCGTTCTCGGAGGAGCTCGCCTCGGCGTCCGCGTCTTCCCAGAGACGGTCATCTTCGGTGCCGTTCATGGAGTTCGAAATTCCCGTTACCTTGAAGCTTTTAGCAACTACTTCTACTGACATGGCACGCCACGCATTCAAAATCCATTCACACACCTGTTGGAGCGACGCCCGCTTCAGCCGTCCTGTAGGGGTCTTCTCGTGGACGCCTCCAGCCATCCATTCAGAGTAACATCGGCGAAATTCCACTTTGAATGGTCTGTTGACGCATACGTCGAGCGGCTGCAGCACACTCGTCAGGCCACCGGGAATGACGGCCAAGTCCGTACGAGTTGCGGCAACTCGGTTCTTGACGCGGTCGGTCAAGTGGCCCCTAAAGCTGTCCAAAACAAGGAGGGCTTTCCGTTGTAACAGCCCTCCAGGTCTGTTTGCCCAGACGGTCTTAATCCAGTCAACGACCAGTTCCTCGGACATCCAGCCCTTCTCTTGCGCACGTACGACGATTCCCTGAGGGAACTTCTCTTTTGGGAGAGTCTTCCTTTTAAATACGACGTACGGCGGAAGCCTCCTGCCGTCTGCCGTGATGCACAACATCACAGTGCACCTTTGGCGTTCTGCACCAGTCGTGCGCACAGACACACTTTTCGCACCTTTTAAATCCACTGTGGTGCTTTCCGGTGCATCGAACCACACAGGTGTCTGGTCCGCATTCCCAATTTGGGACAGGTCGTATTCATGCTCCCTCCTGAGAGCATTCACGAAGCGATGAAACTTAATGACGTGGTCTTCGTACTCGCGCGGCAGTTTTTGGCAAATCGTCGTTCGGCGCCGAATAGAAAGCTGGTTACGGTTCATAAACCGCGTAGCCCAGCCCCGACTTGCCTTGAATTGTGCCGGGGGTATTTCCATGTGGCGAGCGATGCTGAGGGCTTTGACGCGTATCATGTCAGTCGATACGGCGTAGCCGTCCCTTCGTGTGTCGACGACGTAGTTGACGAGCTCGCTTTCGAGTTGCGGGTACTTGCACTTTTTCCCGCGAAACGCCTTTCGGCTCCTGTTAGTAGCGGCGAGGGCATCTTTCTGATTCATCCAGTAACGCACGCGCTTCTCATCGACGTCGTACTTTCGTCCAGCTTCCCGCTTCCCGTGCTCCTCGGCATAGTCAATCACTTGCAGCTTAAATGCTGCAGTGAATGATCTCAGATGCCGGCCCATCGTCCGTCACGTGCGCTGGCTTCTGCAGGGTTCACTACAACCAACAAAGTGACACCGACGACACCGATCTGAAGTCGCGCTGCCAACGTATCGACACGATGCTAGGAACGATGCCAACAAAGAGGCCGCACAAGGCAAATATGGCGGCGCGCTGTCAACAGCGTGGTCGGCGCGTCGGCGGAAGTAGAATAAAAGCGGAAAAGCGTGCAGCGCCATCTGGCTGTAAATGAACTAACTACACTTTTCTGGCGGGACATTTTGAACTTTTGTTTTTTTTTTTTTCGAAATATCCGCTTTCAAAGTTGGGGTGCGGCCCTTACACGAGGGCGGCCCTTACACGAGTATATACGGTAACTCTGGGCTAACTGATGGCCCCTGTAGGCTACCCCCTCTGGGGACAATGCAGTAAAGTAATACATGCATATTACTATACTATATTTTCACTCTGGCGAGTGTCTTATTAGCTTCAAGAGTTACGAACAGAAAAATATGTGCCTAAATTTTCTTTGTTATGTGTTAGTATAACTGCAACAGAGAGCTTTACAGGAGTGAAAATTAAAATAAGTCACGACAAAGTAAATCACATTCGTTAAGTCATACCTGAAAACGTTTAACCAACTGTATCGAGGCGAAGTGATAGACTCGGGCATTGAGCACATGCGCCTCTTTCGCAGTTGCCAAATATCCTACTACTTGCACACATGTTCAGCGTTTCGTAGATATTCCAGAAGTAGACACAAGACTTCCTTGTAAACTATGCTCGGTAATTCGAAGGATCATTTGCCCGTTAAATGTGTTCGTGCAAAGTATCACTCCAGGCCAAGATCACGCCAACTGAGATAATCTATGTTTCCTGCCTCAATGCACGGATTGTCAAGTTGGGCACTTCCATTTGTCCTAACTTTCTGTCTCCCTTTTGCCTTCCACTTGCCTTCTTTGAGAATCCAGTCAGTTATCCTTAATGACTAGCGGTTATCCTGTCTGCGCGCTACATGCCCGGCCCATGTCCATTTCCTCTTCTTGATTTCAACTACGATATCCCTAAATCCGGTTTGTTCCCTGATCCACTCTGCTCTCTTTTTGTCTCTTAAGGTTACACCTATCATTTTCCTTTCCATCTCCCGCTGCATCGTCCTCAATTTGAGCTGAAGCCTCTCTGTAGGCCTCCAGGTTTTGGCTCCGTAGGTAAGTACCGGCAAGATGCAGCTGTTACATACATTCCTCTTGAGGGATAGTGGCAATACCAGTCATGATTTGAGAGCGCTTGCCGAATGTGCTCCACCCCATTCTCATTTTCCTAGTTACTTCAATTCGAGCTCAACACCTTTCTAACCAGGACTTGAGGATATTCACAATCACTGACTTGCTTGAAACTGGAATTATTGGAAGTCCTGGTACCCTTTTATAATCCACAAGGTGCAAGTAAAACCAATTTTCATTAAGTTCAAATCTTCCATGAAAATTTTTTATATTTTGGAAATTCAAAAAAGGAATATTTAACCCCAAGTTTCATAGCATATGTGCAAATACTGACTCGCTTGAAACTGGAATTTTTGGAAGTCCTGGTACCCTTCTACAATAAACAAGGTGCAAGTAAACCCAATTTTCATTAAGTTCAAATCTTTCATGAGAATTTTTTACATTTTGAAAATTTAAAAAAAGGATATTTAACCACAAATTTCATAGCCCTCTATCTGCAGACTAATACAAATACCAAAATTTCATAAACCACAAAATTATGATACACCCGTTTTTGACTTTTTACAGATTGCTACAAGATGCCTAGTGTGTTGCTAATAGTTATATCAACAACGTACAAACATATTTCAGAACTATTATTATGTATGGATCTGGCCTGCTTCGGTTGTCCTAGTTTATGCAGCTCATAATGCTGTGATAGCTGTCATCAGTGCTTGAAAGAATGAAGGAAAGAAAGCCTTTCTTTTCAATATACCAATATATAGAGGCATATGTCTTTTTAACATTACAATCAAAATTTTCTTTAAAACAAACTTATGGCAAAAAGATTAAAACTCATCTTGAAATTAAAGCTCAATACAGGGCAGCAAATTTTCTGGTCATGAAGTTCTACAGATTAAGGCACTTAACATTATTCGCATTTTCACTTAACACCCTTCAAGACCTTTTCTGTCAAACATCGCTGATGAATTGGTCAATGTTCGATCAATCGCTGAATAAAGTATAGCTGTGTTGGTCTGTAGTCACACTCAGCTAAGGCACTGCAAGATGAAATTCATGTTTGAAGACTTCTCAGTACACAATACTGATTTTTCCCACTAATCATGTGTAGCATGTTGGCATGTACAACAGTATTACGCAAATAAAACGTAAATGTTGTAGACGAACTTGGGGGCAAACACCAAAACAATTCAGAAGCGAAATATAACAGCGTATAACTAGTTATTGCATATATCAAACGGTTGTACAATCTCCCCGAATTTTCGACATATGCAGCTTTAAAGCAACATTGAAGAGCAAAACAATATTTTGCAAGTTAGTAAAGTACAATTTCACAATCCCGAAAACAGCACTCTTACCGCGACACATTTGATAAGCAAGAAATTTGTGCGAAAAGTGGGTGGAGACGCAATGTTAAGATTCCCGCACCAAACACCATGATGTCGCAGATTTTTAAGACGTCTACTGGGTCCTACACGGCCTGTGATTTCTAAAAATGAAGTACATTGTCATCTGTGGGTGCCACAGACATTGCATATAAGGTTTCAGAAGAATTCGTCAAGTTAATGTAGCAAAAAATGCATTTTGAAAAGTTTGACATCACGCATGAATATATCAGTGTGAAATTTCAAAAGAAGAAACTTCAACCTTGATTTTCTCCACTAATAATGAACCTATGATAGCAAAAAATATGGCAATAGAGTTGTCAGAGTGAACACTGTGCATTTAATCCAAGTCATTCTTTCTTTCTAGTGTCCCTTTAGTATATCAAACTTGTCATGATCCTACTTCGATTCAATAAATCCGTGTTCAACCGCACTCTGATATCGTGGTAAGCGACTTCCAAAGTTGCCGTTCCTTACCCTCATTCTTCAAGATCTCTTTTAGTATGAGTTATATGTAAGCGAAACTGCCCCATTCGCACTTCTATCACCACAAGTCGATATGAAACAAAAAAGGTGGACAAGCCTCTCACATTTAAACTCTACAAACAGGGACAAGCATAAAAACCTTCACCCAGATAAGATATCTCTGACAAACATGCTTGTGCTTCCCACTTCACTAAAACAGCGCCAACATTCCGCCGCGTGCAAGACAAGGATTTCTGCACTTTCTCCAGAAACGAGACGAGAGGGCAAACATCTCCAGAAGCAAAGCCCGGCTGGCCTACAAAGCAGCCACTTTTCTTCTTCTTCATTTCCTTTATTTCATTCTTCCTCGACTCGAGCACCACCTCTCCTCCACGTCGTATCCCTGACCAAGACCTTCGAAGACACAGCAGGAAGGCGTTACAACACACAAGGAAGTACGAGCACATCGCCGCCCCTTATCGCTAATGCTCCTTTCACTTTTTTTGTCCCCTCTCCACAGTGCGCAACAAAAACAACTGCTCCTGCTGCCAGCTTCCTGAAACAACCAACCCGGAGGCGAAGGGTAGGGGGGGTCGTTTCGCCAAGTGCGGCCGCTCTGTGGGTCATCGCTTATTATTCCACCAGTGTCCTCACTGCCGTAGGCGCGTGACGACTGCGGCTAATATTGCCTCAGCGTCGCGCGCCTTTCGCAGGTATCTTTGCTAATGGCGCGTACTACAGAAAGAAAAAGCAGTGTCAGGCATTGAAGATTCGACCTGTCTTTTTGTTACTTTCTTCTTCTTTTTCATTTCTCTAACCAGGACTTCCGTGTTTTCCAACTTTCACTTTGTATCCCAGTTCTTTTAAGCACTCGTCCTGGAGTTGATCCTTTGCCAAACAACAAGCACGTCATTTGCTCCTTTTTTATTTTTTCACTTTTAACTTGTTTCTTTGCAGAGTGTTGCAAATGGACCTTACACAATTCTGTGCTTTTTCTACGCATCAAGAAAAAAAAAAAGAGGTCCTACAACTCGCTACTGCTACCAGTTAACCCATTTTTTGCCAAGCTCAGAAACCAAAACTGGAGAGAAACCAGTAGATAAACCAACTGAACCGGTAGCCAATTAAAAACTGGTTTTTCGATCACCCTCCTTTGCGGGGTACTTCAAGAGAAGCATGGCTGCTTAACCCCGTAGAAAGGCCACACAAGGAAGCTCATCAAGAACAAACACGCTTTTCATCCATCTCACAGGAAGTGAAAGTTAACCTTCGATTGATATGTGGGGTTTAACGTCCCAAAACCACCGTATGATTATGAGCGACGCCGTAGTTGGAGGGCTCTGGAAATTTTGACCAGCTGGGGTTCTTGAAGGTGTACCCAAATCTGAGCACACGGACCTACAGCATTTTCGCCTCCATCAAAAATGCAGCCGCCGAGTATCTTAGCCACTAAACCATCGCGGCGGGGCCAAAGTGCGCTTTTAAGTGTTGGTCACAAAGTCACTGTTAGTGCATTTAGAACTGAGCTTCATTCAGGCCTAATGGTGCTGTCGTCTTCTTGTCTGCTATGCTTCTAACATTTGTCCGAAAACACAAATTTTCCGAAATTCTGTGGGCACTGCTTCACTGCCACGAATGCCTTTGCACTTTACGACAACTACCCCACACCTCATCCTGACTTACACCGTGTCATTTTGTCCCAGTAAAGCACCCAGTCTAGAGTGCAGGAAAAGGGCCAAACAGGTGTGCACGGCTGAAAAAAAAAAACCCTGACCCTGCACTCAACACCCTCTCCTGTCGTTGAGGGTGTACCACTAAGAAAACACAGATTTGCCTTCCTTTTCCCCAGCGGCACTCTCCTTCTGTACGCCTTTTTACAGGCAGCAATTGAATCCAGCCTCAAGGTTACACCACGAGAGAAGAGACCCTGCAAGCGTTGCCAAGTTCTTCGGGACTGCCAGGCAAGGGGGGGGGGGCATGTGCCAAGAAAGGCACGATTAAAATGCGGCGTCTCCTCTCGCCGTACGTATGCGCACCTGATTACCTATTCCTCGCGGCAACTTCTGCTCTGTGCGCTACACTCGCACTGAGAAAGTGGTGTTCGCATCACCTCGTCATCCCCCCTCCCCCATACACCCTCTCCGCTGCGGCCACTACACCGTGCCAGCTCTCTGAAGTCAACCACACACGAGGTTTCCTGTTGACCCGACCATTTGATTCGTTTCGCAATAAGCTTCTTTTTGGTGTGTGTGTGTGTGTGTGTGTGTGTGTGTGTGTGTGTGTGTGTGTGTGTGTGTGTGTGTGTGTGTGTGTGTGTGTGTGTGTGTGTGTGTGTGTGTGTGTGTGTGTGTGTGTGTGTGTGTGTGCAGGCTCTTTCCTTGCGCGAGCATGTGGTTTATTGAAACTGTGGTTGGGCCTAGCGTCAAGAGCAGTGCTACGCGAGAAGTCCGGAAGGATTTGCTCGTTTTTCACCGTAAAAGGAAGAAAAAAGAAAAATACCTATATGCCAAGTAGGCCTGCTGCCGCCAGTGCCAAGATCTCATAAATGGACGGGCGCGCGATCAAAAAAAAAAAAAGGGGGGGGGGGTAGAGCCCGTTGCCACTGTGCACGAGCTGGGGGTGGGAGTGACGTCACAAATGCTAATCGGCATTGGAATACGTACTCAAGGCCACAATAGACAAACAGGGCATGTTTCAAGGAATATTTCAATGGAAAAAGGAAAAGAAAAAAAGACATAGAAACCTGTTTGACTTATTTCTATGGTAATTCACTTGTCCGCCCTTTAAAGAAACACGTGTCGACCTAAACCAGTGCGCAGGCCTGCGAACGTCATCACTTGGTGTGGAGACGAGTTTCCATATGCACGTCACGCACTGTGTCAGCATGGCAATCGGAGGGAAACGCCCCATCGCTTTCGCACTGCAAACAGCACAGCTCTGCGAAGTGCACCATGAAAAACTACTCAGCAATAAATACTAGTTCAAAAAAACTTCAATAACTGCTGTGAAAAGCTTCTAAAAGGGAATCCAACACATCTTTTAGTAATGGCATCAGCAGCATCCTCAGCAATCAGAGTTGGCTAACGGCTCACTTGACTCAGCTTGAGACAATTTTCAGGCGCTTGAAGCTCGAGTATTCTGAAGCAGTGTTTTAGACATATTTAGCATGATGTAATACAGCCTGATATGTGCTTGATCAGCTCCAGATGAATACTCTGAACGTGATGCACAGCAGGTCTATTTGCTGTATGCGTCACAATCTGTGCAGTAAACTTTTTTTTGCCCTACATCCATGTCTTTCCTGGCAAACTGTGCCGGTAACTGCATACCTAGGTTGCAGGCACTTGCTAGGCTAAGATATTTTTCTGATGAGGAAAAAGGAAAATCACAGCATCACCACGTAGTGAATGATGAAGAGTGGGGCGAAGCTTCGAAGGATTTGTTCGGCAAATCGTCGATTATCCGCTGGCCGCGTTCGTTCGTCTGTCCATTCATCCGTGTGTCTGTCTGTCCATCCATCTGTCTGTATGTTTGTCCCCATGTCCGTCTATCTGTATGTCTCTCTGTCCATCTAGTGAATAGTCCGAGTACCGCCATCTCGCATCTTTTCATCATATACAAGTACCGCCATCCAGCGGACATTCCAAGGACTAAAACCAGGGACGGTTACAACATACAGGATACGCACGACCCACACCTCAAGGAGGTTCGTTCCTAAAATGTCAAGCCTGCGGAGGTGAACTTTCAAAGACTGTTGATAAATGAAACATTTTGTCAGTGTATATACCTGCATGACCTGACTAATGAAGGTTATGAATACACTGTGGATGTGTAAATGACACAAAAGCTTTCGTGAAGCACGGGCGAATGCCATTTGCAAAGGTTTACAGCTCACCACAGTGCATTAATTCGGGTTGGGTGTACCATTCCCACAGTTGAAAAGCATAAATTAGCTGCAGGAGCACAGGCCTTTCAAAGTATAAAAGACTAAGTTCGATTTCTAAAAATATTTTTTTAAATTAAATAACCTAAATCAGAATGTCTCATGATAAAGCTTGCCAGCGGCTTTCCAGGATGTTCACAAGAGAATATTGAATAGCTAGCACCAACTTACAATCTGACGCACACAGCCTTTCCGAACTGAAAATATTCGTAAGTCAGAGAGCTGAACTTTGATGTCGTGGCCAAGCTGAACCGCAGATGTCTGCTTGGTTTGAGCAAGCTAGGATAAAGATGTGTGTGTGTTACCAGAGACTTACATAACAACTCGCGTGAAACTGCAACGGTCTAGCACGGCATCATGGTGGGCTACACTAGCCCACATATGGATGACGTCAAGTGACTGTCCCCTCTAACTGCTCTCACGCAGATTTGTTCAAGGTAGCCAACATTGTTGGTAAGTATATAGCCGTATAAATGCTTTATCTCAGACAAAAGGTTAACGAGTTTCACGCGCGCTTTGTGCGCAACTCTGCGCAAATGGGAATGCAGCTGTTGCTTACGACAGCAATGTTAACTTTCAGCATCGCTTTTTTTTTTTAGATGACAGAGAAAGCACCAACTGGCACAGAGTGAACGAAAATTCCTGCATCAAGCGAGCGCTTCCAGATGTGACGAGTTAACGTTCGTTCCAATTTATTTTATTTTTCTTCGCTTTGCAAGCACTGTGCAAACAAGGCAATTCAGCGTTGTGCCCAATCCAGCATACCATTCACAGTAGGCTGGGGCAAATGTAATGACAGTATGATAATAATACATTTCCAGAAAAGAATAAAAGCCAGTTCATGCTCACACAAGCAAGTTTATGATTGCTGTAATTATAAAATCACTCATTTCACATATGAATCTGCAGTCATAAGTGATATGTAAGTCACTTATCCCTGAAGTGGCAAAGTTACTATTAAGAGCTTATGTCGATATTGAAAGACACGTCTCAAAATATTGATTAGGGACGAACGTTCCAGAAAGTGTGATGCAAGCACATTAAGAAATGCAACCGAAATGAACTTTATCATGACTAACGTATTTATCATAAAGTCCCCCACTGACACCAGAGAGCCAAGCTGAGCAGGGCGCGGTAGCTTAAAAGAATGCACCCGCAAAAGATCTTTTCAATGAAAATGCGACTTGGCCGAAGACAGCGCAAAAATTGGAAGACAAAAAAAAAATTGATGGATTGATATTTGCAAGGAGGGTGAAACGGCAAAAGGCAAAGGCGATAGTTGTTTTTCAAGAGGAATACGGCTCAGTTGGACAAAGAACAAACTGTAAAAAACGAATAATAAATTGTAATAAGGCAACAGCTGCGAAGCACTGTTACTTTTATTTGTTTTAGATGGGAACAACAACTTTGTTCAAAAAGATTTTCTTTCTTTTTTTAACATATGTCATGTACTGCACGAGACTTTCGTGATGCAGTGAGCCACAACTGTTGTAACGGTGCCGGAAAGCTCACTATTGTACAATGAAGCTGAGGGAACGCCGGCAGTTCCCTGCAATGCCAAAAATGACAAAGATTATCATTATTTGCGAATGGAATACAGCTCAATTCGACAAAAAGCAAATCGGGAAAAACGAATAATTAATTGGGATACGGCAGCAACTATGTGGCAGCGTTCTCTCGTTTTACGTGAAAATAAAACGGTGATTTCCCTTTTTTTAATTTCTTAAACTGAGGTTTGTCATAAAGTATTGTTTTGTCATGAAGTAACGACCATTTTTTACGACTAGTTAGTCCTACCCATTAAATCACGCACACACTGTTCGATAGCTAATGTAACGTTTGTGATAGTTATGTGATGTACCCTTACAGATGAGTATCTCTGCATTCCGGTTATTGTACGTCATTTTCGCTCTAGCTGACAATATTGTTTCACTGCTTTTACCTAAATCATGATTTGTTGCTTTCGCTTAAGTGAACTTATACATTGTATATTCTTCGCAAAGTGATCCTGTTGAAGCTTGTGGGGGAGGGGGCTTGGTGAAAAGGCGAATAAAAGTACTACCTACACCAGGTACTGCTGCGAGACTTCCATCAATGCAGTGATTCACCACTTTCTTCCCCTCTGCTGTGCCAGAAAACTCCCTATTGTGGAATGAAGCCGAAGGAATGCCTCCAGCTGTAATGCTAAAACTACCAAGGTTATAGTGGAACTACTCCATTCAACAAATACGAATAGTAACGAAAAAACGAATAATAAACTAGGACAAGCCACTGGGTAGCACTGTTCTCACTCGTCTCACCTGGAAAAATCTGGGAATCGTTTTCTAATGATTTTTTCTCAACTGAGTTAACACGGCATGAATCAATGTCAGACTTCCGCGAAATGCAGTGAGTCACAACGTTTTCTTTTGTTTTGTTTTTTTCCACAGCGCCGGAAAACTCCTCGTTGTACAGTGAAGTTGCGAACGGCGCTCGAAGTGCGCACGCTACCACTTCGAAACACGTGGTCCGCCGTGCTGCGACGCCATGAAGAGAAAAAAGTCTTTTGTTTCCGCGTGTCGCCCTGGTACGCGCGCCTCCAAAGCGAGCCAACTCGGATTGCGCCAGCGATTTCCGAGTCGTCGCGGCACGAGATATAATCGGCACTAGCCTTTTTTTTGTTTCTTTATACTTTCCAGCTCACAGTGATGGCCGCGCAAGATGCCCAAGGTCCCCCCTTGGCCGTTACGCGTAGCCATGACCATGACACCTGGCACACGGACGTTTAACAGCTGACACCGCGGTGACGGGCCGTGTTAGTCACATTTTTTCATAGGGACAAAAGCTTACAAAATGGTAGAAGTGATGGGAAGGAGGAAATGCAGAGACAAACGCGCCAGTGGAGGAATAAAAGGAGAGAGAGAAAATGCGGAACAGGCCAGCGCACGCGCCTTTTTATCCACGTGCTACCGACACTGAGTCAGCCCCCCCCCCCCCTCCCTTATACCAGCGCAATTTCGCAACAAGCGCATTCCAAACCAGGCGAAGCAACGCCAAGAGTAGCTTCGCTAAGCTCGGGGCGTTGCAAGTTCCGCATTTTCTTGTTTTCCATTTAGTTCCTCCTTTTTGCCCTTCTTCGGAGAGAGGCAGGTCCCAGTGAATTACGAAATAGACCAAACGCAAAGGCGCACCACGCAATACCCGCCCTTCCCAGAAGAGCGCACGCTAAACAACAACAACAAAAAAGTAAGACAAAGCGCCATCAACTTCGAAGACTTTAAAACTTGCAGCGGTGAGGCTTTCGCAGAGCTGGCTTTATTTATCTCCGAGGCCAGAACGGTCAACGATCGAGTAGCATTGGGTGAAGTTATCACGTGAAAAAGAAACTCGGGTGTGTCGAACATCCCCCCTTTTGAAACAAAAAAAAGAAACGAGGCACGAGTTTGCAACGACGCACTGCGCGTCAGTTCCTCACGTGCGCGAACTAAGGAAGGCGCAAGCGGGGGGGCCCCTCTCAGTGCGGAACTAGTTGCATGCGCGTCTCTTACGCAACACGTGACTTTTTTTCTTCTCCCTTTTCCTCCAAGGCACGCGGTGGTGCGCAGGCAAAACACGGGCTTCGCTATCCCTGCAGCAAAACGCAATCGCAAGCACACACTTCCTGTTCGGGCCTGCTGCTATCTACTGCGCCAAGCCCGTAAACATTACGCAACACGCGGGAGCGCGCGCTCACACACGCCCTGTGACTCAAACCGGAATTTCGCGCTGTGCTATCCGCAATAAGCGGCGCGCGAAAAGACGAACAAAACCGCGCGGAATGCGTTTGCGTTGGGTGCGTTTCCGCGGTGTGGGGCGATCAACAGGCGCAGAAAAAGAAAGCGCTTCCGCGCTGGTGCTGTGCACATGCGACAATTAAAAAAAAAAGGGGTTTCTACTCACCCTTCTTGGACCCTCTTGAGGGTCTTGCTGGCGTCTCCGCAGTTGACGCAGCACAGCACCAGCCCGGAGTACTTGATGGCAGCGTCAATCTTGTCCTTCCTGCGTCGATTCTCGGCCTCGACACTGCTCGAATTCTTCACGCGGAAGATGTAGCGCGATTTCTTCTCGAAGCGCACGAACAGCTCGCTGAACTCGTCGAAAGTCGAAAACTCGGTCCGATCCCCGAACACGTCCAAAAACACGGCCGTCGTGTCGACGCGAGCGCCGTGGTTGTTGTTGCCGTTCGCGGTTTCCATGTCCGATGATGACGACCACCACCACCGCTGGAGACGACGCCACAGGGGCCACGGGAGCTGGTGCTAACCACGATGAGCGCCGGAGCACCGTCGATTACCATTTGGGATCGCGCAGCGCGAGCACAACCAAGTCCTGCGGTGGATCGGGCACGATAGCTCGCAAACTCGCCTCCGTTTTCTCCACGAGGAGCGCGATGAGGGGGGGCTGCGCGCGCGGTGGTTTGGATCGCACGCTCTTCTCCACTGTTGGTTGGACGCACCACCACGCAAAACCACGCTGCTGCTACGCACTACATGCGTCGTTAGCGCGAGCCAGCACCACGCGAAGATGCTTTTCTCAGCTCTCCGGGAAGCGTCCGCGCCGAGCGCCTTGTTTACACACACATGGGCGCGAGCAGTGCGCCATGCTTCTTCTCCGACGCTCTTTTTCCACTGGCGTTGTTGAAGCAGCTCGCGTCGTCGACTCGCGCATAACGCACGCCTCAGAACGACTCTCTGCACCTGTCAAGTAATCACAACCAAAAAGCGTGGAGCGGAAGGAAAAGGGCTGAGGAGAGAAGGGCGGGGAAGACCCTCCCGAGAATCACGGTTGCCAGCAACTACGTTGGACTGCTGAAACGACGACGCAACGTGCGCTGTCGCGATGATGATAGTTGTAGCGCGAGAACAGAACGACGACAAAGAGACAAGGAGGAGCACGTCGCTCACGGGGCGGCTCCACCCTATCACTTCAGCCGCGCACAAAGTCCTAAAACTGCGTAAATTTTCGCCCTCATTTAGAGTCAAAATTTTTTGCTTACAGATTGCAGCGCCATCTCGTAGTCAAAAAATATGTTACAAATTGACAAAAATTGAAACAATATATTGCAATTGCACTCAGTGTTTGTGCTTCTAGATAGCACTGCACTTGCTAGCTTAAGTATGTAGCATACAAAATAATTTTTAGGTTTGACGTATAGTGTTTTAAGTAACATTTAGGAAAAACCTTGGCAAGCGGCGGCGTTGCGTCAACACGCGCCATGACGCGCTGTAAAGCGACTGTTGCAAGGCCACGGTGAAAAAAAGACACGCGCGCCGTTTCATCCGGCCTCTAGCTCTCACTGAACAAGCAAGCGGCCTTCCCGCCGCGTTTGCATAAAGCGACCGCGAGGAGCGCTTTGTCGTTTTAAAAAAAGCCAGGCGTTACGGAGGGTGGATGCGCGATTGTTTTGTCACCACGCCGCGCACGGGGCGCGATCGCATATGCGACGTTTGAACTTTTCCGCGCGGATTTTTTCGCGGACAATGGATAATAGCGCGCCGCGTCTCCTGGACGACACCTGCGGTTTTTGAGAGGGTCGATTCGCGAGATATATGTGGTTCGGGTCAGCTCAAACGCACGTAAGCGACGTGTGATCCAATTTCTGCCGAGTATTGTCGCACGTGTCGTGCCCATCAATTCATCACCTACACAAACAATACAAACTGCCGTCGTCTTCGAAGGTGACGTCGCACTTTCCGGGCAAATGAGATTGAAATGTTTCAAAACGGGAAAAGCGAATGTGGCAATTAATGATCGCCTAATCACATCTAATAAATATTAGTGTTCTATCCATACAAACACCGATCTTTTTTTTTCATGAACCCTTTCAATATGCTTTTCACACGCTTCAGAAGAGAAATAACTAGAGGTACTTATCAATTTGAATGTACGAATCAAAGTGCAGTCCTCCCAACATAATTTTGAGTAATTAAGCTGACCAAAGAGGAATAAAAAATTGGAGAGCCCCACAACTAGAAATGTTGAGATCTCCTACTAGTTTTCCATTCCATCAATATACTTTTTCATTTGATGTGGAAAATAAATGACAAGAGGTACTTAGCGATAGTTAGAATTGATGCACTGATCACAGTATTGTAATGCTCCTCATTAAATTGCAGGTGTGCCGTCCCCGCAAACACGGACTGAACTCCGGTCCTTTCAAGATGTTTACGCTCGTTTCTTAAACCCACACATTAAAAAAAAAAAGGAAATGAAAACCTTCGGTGTAACGAATGGGCATTCGGGAGTGGAGTACCTGGAAGGATAATTTCTACTGTTCTCGCCCCCCCCCCCCCCCCCCCCACGCAAACACGAGGACCGGGCGGCGCCTCGTTGTCTACAGACAGTGTGACAGTGTACGGTGGCAATAATCCACGCGCACCCTTCAGATTTGTGGCACAAGGGAGCAGCAGAGCACCTTTTGTTGGTTCGAGGAATGCGACCTTGCCGCAGCGCCTGTGCCGGGTCCGGTCTGACTTTCCGTTAGCCTCCGTGGCTCCAGGGCTCATTACTGCATTCTGCGCGGATGGCCACCCGCGGCGTTAAATGACGAAGAAGGGGCGGCTACCGAGAATTTCGCGGGAGACACCGAGCTGCATGGAGACGTCGAGACTCGTTCTGGACATCGGCTCATCAAGTACCAGAAACCGGGGCAATGGGTTCGGCCGAAAACATTTTGGCACAACACTGCGAACTCCGGACGTTGGCCATTGCAGACGACGCACTTTGTCGGAAGCATCGGGACCATTGTTCGCCCGTAATTAAAGTGTCTTCGGACGGCTCGTCCATCTCTCTCCCTGAGGCTTGAGTTTGAACATTGTCACTCGCTCGGCTTTGCTTGGGAGAGGGTTCTCCGCTGATGTGGGCCGCGGGGGCGGCCGTCGAAGATGACACACTCCGACTGACAAGAAAATATGCCGCGGCGAAAGTGGCGATTGGTTTGGTGCCCCGGTAGGGCGGAGTCGGGGCCTACGAAAAGGGACTACGAGAAAAAGCGTGAAGAGTCGGAGATACGATGCGATGAGCTCGAGATGGTAGAGCGACGGAATGGAAAAGGAAGATAACGGTGCGAAGAGATAGCGATGAGAGGCGATGAGATGATGACTGGGGCAAGGGCGGTACGATGAGAAATGAAAGTTAAGGATAGGAGGCGAGTGAATGGAACGTTACGAAAGAGGGCTAAGATGGAAATCACTGAGAGGCACGACGAAGGCGACGATGACGAAGACGATGAAGACGCTGACGAATTGGACAATGACCCCAGGAAGAAGCCCTGAGCCCCGACTCGAAAAGCCAGCTCCGAGGCCCCCATCAACATGGACCTTTCGTGAGACGGACTTTATGCACCTTATTTAGATTAGCTTTGCGGGAAGGGAGGTGGCGTGTTGTGACATTGCGGGTTTTGGTAACTGATAACTTCATCGTGTTTGTGTCGTCATGCGTTTACTTTGTATCGTCGCACCATTGTATTGTCAAAGTTATTTCCCCTATGTATCCTGCGTCGCACGTCGCGTGAGTGTAAATCGTGTGTTATAATTTTGTGTAGTGGTTGATGTACGCGGGTATACGATGTTTGCAGTTAGTAATAAATTAAATGAATCAGTAAACAGAAACAGGTCGTAGCGTCTCTTACTTCCCGGCGCCAGCACAAATCCCTGTATGTGAGAAGTGATTGAGACACATAGCCAAGAGGGAACCGGATAGACAAGGGCTGAGTGGTCTTCCTTCTCTTTGGTAATCGGTGGCGTAGCGGGGGACGCCTCAAGTGGTGGCAGTGGTGGGATTACTGCTGGGGCAACGGTGCGAGATTTCACCTTCGTACTAGGGAAGGAGAGGCGGCAAAATGAACGAGCAGGCTACCAAGATAACCGACAGAGACGACCCACTAGACATGAGCGCGTTAATGTTAGCGGACATGGTTCCGTCGTTTACGAGAGGTGATACGAGTCCGGATGGTGGGGTCTTCTTGAAAAATTTGGAGCAGGTTGGTCACTTGGGTGCATGGCGGGATAGTGAGCTGGTCTGCATAGCACGATGCAACATGCTATAGGCGTGGCGCACGATTTTGCGTGGTGGGATGATGACGTCGCTGCGGCTGCAACTTTTTCTGAGTTCAAATATTTGGCCCTCAAGAGGTTTGATACGGAGCCACTTATCTTTAAAATGGAAAGGTTTTTAAACGCGAGGCAGAGGGCAGATGAGGAGGTGCGGTCATTTGAAAGTCGCTTGCGCATCCTCGGGACCGCCACCCTGGCGAGCTCCGATAGTCAGGATCCGGTGAAAGCTTCACTGTGCCGCGAAATTCTAGCCGAACAATTACTCTCGCAATTTTTATTAGGCCTGAGGGATCCGGTCCGCAGATTTGTTCTCTCTCGGGATCCAAAAACATTTGACGAGGCCATTGGCATAGTGGTCAAGGAGGAACAGAATGAGAAAGTGTCGTGGAGCCATACGTTACTCGTTCGATACGCAGAAGAGAACACGGATATTCATGAGATGCATAGCCGCCTTGACCGCCTCGAAAAATTTGTGGAGAGCTTGGCAGTACGCAATAAGGTGAAACAGAATTGGCAGGAATTCCCGAAGCAGCTCCTTTATCCTGGCGAGTGCTATAACTGTGGCAGGTTTGGTCACATTTGGCGAGAATGCCACCGGTATCGACGACGAAAGTGGAATTGGACGGGTGGCAGCCGCATTCACAAAGGCAAGGAGAGGGCGGGAAAATTCGAATCTGGAAACCTAGACGCAACTCCTCCTCATGACGTTGACGCGCAGAGGTCAATCGCGGTCGTAAATATTCGCGAGGAAACAAGCTCCGTAAAAATGAGTCATGGTTTACCGTGTGCGGAAGTGGTTAATGTAATTTCCGTGATCGAGGGAATGTTCCTTCATTGAGCGAATGTGTGTTTGGGGGGAACGCTGGCACGCCGGTGCCACTGGGTGAAACAAATGCTGTCGATGTCGAGGTTGCTAGAGTGGATACAGACGGTTTAGCTGCGGTTTCTACCTCGAAGGTCCCACGAGACGATGAGGCATTACCAGTAGGAGTGGCAGATGTGGAGTTGGATGAGAATGGGTTTTCTGAGGATGCAGTTGTCGGAGTCTTGGTCGACACGGCGCTAGACCGAAAGTTAGAGAGAGTAAGTGAGATTGAGGAATGCCTAGATCGCAACGGGGTGGTTTTTGTGGGGCCAAAGGGGAACTGCAGCACACTCTATGTACACCGCACCAAACCCGGACATGCGCAGCGGTGGTCTTATAAGACAGCCTCTCACATGCCCCAGTCCGCGACTGAGTTGAGTAAGTGGAAGTTCGGACCATCCAACGAGGGTCCGGGACTCGGAGTCGGGGAAGAGGCCTGCATACGGGTAGACGCTGAGCGCTAGGGGATCGGCTAGGGTCATAAGAGTACGCAATGTTGTATGCCATTTTATGTTCTATGATTTCTGCTCGGTCATTGTGCTCGTTACTTAAGTGGAGACCTTGTGTCGAAGCACCAGTTTTTTATTTTGTTTTGGCTTGTGCTCTTGTTTTACTTTGTTGAGTGTGTTTCGAAATGAGGCAGGTAGTTCACTCGGTTATTGTGGTTTTGTCCTGCACGGTATCTGATGTTGATCACTGAGTGAGTGGTACCACCGGAGATCGGTTGACACCTATAATGATAGGGAGAACATAGAGTCCGTGAATGTGAGGTAACCGAGATCTCGCCACTTGTCGGAGAGGAATGAGCAAAAGGGACTGTTTTAAGAAACGAGAAGGTTTAGCAAGACAGGATATGTGACTGGCATCTGTGGCCCAAGTTAGGTGGATTATGCGTGGTGGTAGGTCGAGCTACACCAATAGACGCTGCAACAAGTGATGAGATGAGACAAGGAAATATAACGGACAAGCTACGACGTTTTCCCTGCACGATAGTGTCGTGCCTCGATAGGAGGCGGGGAGGGCTGGCTTGTGGGAAGAGATGAAGCAGCCCCGGTATCGACGAGGCAAGGTGAAAGTTTAAATTGAAATGGTTTCACGGCGTCTCCCCGCACGGAAGTGTCGCGCCTCGTTAGGAGGCGTCGTGATCGGTATTGATGTACAACGCCCAATGTCACAGTTGCATAGGACAGCATATACGCTACGTTCTCAGCCAATCCGAAGACGCAATTCGCGTTGAAGGTGCCTTTCCCTCACCGACAGGTGCAGCAGAGGCCGGGCAGGAGATGGTACGCGAGGGTAATTCAATGTTGATGCCTGTATGACCTATGTTCTCCCGCCATCCCGCTTTTCGTTTGGTTTGAGATGTTCGATAAGATCTTAAAATTTTGTGCATGTGTGGAATGAAAGCGTATTGAAATGTGTGTATCCTCTGTTCAGTTGTGCCGAGAGTGGACAGTGCAGGCGAAGTGTGTGATGTGCTCGCATGGTAGTGAACCTTCCGCACACATGACTGAACGCTGCGTGCCAAACCATCCGACGAGCAGCTGTGACCACTGTGCGTTTTGTCCACGCGTCATCCACGAGTTTCTGCAGTGATTCTGAAGGTTTCAAGTGTGTTGTGCGCGGTAGAAACACGGAATCAAACTGCTTCGTGGTGGGTGATCAGCGACAATCACAGATTGGTTCCTCTCAGCGACGCGCTGCCGCCAGGGCTGAATCGCAAGTGTGTTGTGTTCGCTTACCGTATTCTTAGGACTGCCGCAACGTCTCAATTTCGCTGCGCAACCCGAAGGCGCTATGCGCCCGCATTTCTCGTGTTTGAATTTCCCCGCTGGGAAAATTCTGCAAGATGAAGGGATTGTGACGTCCCCGCAAACACGGACTGAACCCCGGTCCTTTCAAGATGTTTACGCTCGTTTCTTAAACCCACGCATTAAAAAAAGGAAAAGAAAACCTTCGGTGTAACGAATGGGCATTCCGGAGTGGAGTACCTGGAAGGATTATTTCTACTGTTCTCGCCCCCCCCCCCCCCCCCCCCGCGCAAACACGAGGACCGGGCGGCGCCTTGTTGTCTACAAACAGTGTGACAGTGTACGGTGGCAATAATCCACGCGCACCCTTCAGATTTGTGGCATGGGGGAGCAGCAGAGCACCTTTTGTTGGTTCGAGAAATGCGACCCTGCCGCAGCGCCTGTGCCGGGTCCGGTCTGACTTTCCGTCAGCCTCCGTGGCTCCAGGGCTCATTACTGCGTTCCGCGCGAATGGCCACCCGCGGCGTTGTATGACAAAGAAGCGGCGGCTACGGAGAATTTCGCGAGAGACACCGAGCTGCATGGAGACGTCGAGACTCGTTCTGGACATCGGCTCATCAAGTACCAGAAACCGGGGCAGTTGGTTCGGCCGAAAACATTTTGGCACAACACTGCAAACTCCGGACGTTGGCCATTACAGACGACGCACTTTGTCGGAAGCATCGGGACCATTGTTCGCCCATAATTAAAGTGTCTTCGGATGGCTCGTCCCTCTCTCTCCCTGAGGCTTGAGTTTGAACATTGTTACTTGCTCGGCTTTGCTTGGGAGAGGGTTCTCCGCTGATGTGGGCCGCGGGGGCGGCCGTCGAAGATGACACACTCCGACTGACAAGAAAATATGCCGCGTCGAAAGTGGCGATTGCTTTGGTGCCCCGGTATGGCGGAGTCGGGGCCTACTAAAAGGGACTACGAGAAGAAGCGAGGAGAGTCGGAGATACGATGCGATAAGCTCGAGATGGTAGAGAGACGGAATGGAAAAGGAAGATAACGGTGCGAAGAGATAGCGATGAGAGGCGATGAGATGATGACTGGGGCAAGGACGGTACGATGAGAAATGAAAGTTAGGAATAGGAGGCGAGTGAATGGAACGTTACGAAAGAGAGCTACGATGGAAATCCCTGAGAGACACGACGAAGATGATGAAGACGCTGACGAATTGGGCAATGACCCCAGGAAGAAGCCCTTAGCCCCGACTCGAACACGAACAGCCAGCTCCGAGGCCCCCGTCAACATGGACCTTTCGTGAGACGGACTTTATGCGTCTTATTTAGATTAGCTTTGCGGAAAGGGAGGTGGCGTGTTGAGACATTGCGGGGTTTTGGTAACTGATAACTTCATCGTGTTTGTGTCATCATGCGTTTACTTTGTATCGTCGCACCATTGCATTGTCAAAGTTATTTCCCTTATGTATCCTGCGTCGCACGTCGCGAGTGTGTAGATCATGTGTTATAATTTTGTGCGGTGGTTGATGTACGCGGGTATACGGTGTTTGCAGTTAGTTATAAATTAAATGAATCAGTAAACAGAAACAGGTCGTAGCGTCTCTTACTTCCCGGCCCCAGCACGAATCCCTGTATGTGAGAAGTGATTGAGACACATAGCCAAGAGGGAACCGGATAGACAAGGGGTTGAGTGGTCTTCCCTCTCTTTGGTAATCGGTGGCGTAGCGGGGGACGTCTCACAGGCGAGCTGACCAACGGTGAATTGACTTTGATAGTTTGTGAACCCAACTGTTGTGCAATGCACATCATGTGCGCGATTTACAGAAAGCACACATGTACACGTCTAGCGATACCCTAAAGAATATTAAGCCTAATATCGCACAATGTATAAGCCATGTTAGTCAAATACACTCGGGTACACACAAGTGGCAACTGGAGCTTTTACAAAAACACTGCCATAATTATAGGAACTTCATCAGCTACTTTACAATTAATACCAAAGCCTCACTTTAAAGTCAGTCAACAAAGCCTGCAAAGAATTCAGGCAAAGAGACCCTTTGGGTCTCTTTGCCTTTTGCACTCTTTAATGGAGACTGCAAGATAAGGCCTCACACATACGAAACAGTTCTGTTTGTCTGAAGAAATCATACCTGGTTGCTTCTTTTGTTACCAGTAAGCCAAGAGCCAAGAAGGGCGAATCGGGCAGGTTGACAAAGACGCACGACTTCAAATAAAAAAAGCAGACAAAAGAAAAAAACGATGTAGACAGGGCAAGTGCAAAACAATTTTGGTATATGTTCATATTTGCTCTCAAATAAACACAGTTTGGTGTTTAGCACTTATCTTACATCGGTACTGTGCTTTAATTTTCTGTACACTTCACATTTGTTGGCATGAAAGATAGCTGAGAGCATGTGGATTCAGGATTGTCATTATTAGCTTCACTAGACTTGTTTAATCTAGGATTGCACTAATCCTTTCAAAGTTGTCACTGCCATGCCTTCAGGCAGTCTACCTCATATCAAAAAAGTTGTGAAAATTCAAGCATAGCGTAATTTCGTAGAAGGAGCCTCCCCTGCGCTTCCGGCTTGTTGGAGACGGCGATCAATGAGACACAAGTATTCCTATTTTCCTGCATTAAAGGAGTGTTGAATTGTGCTTTGTCAAGTCGCAAAAAATTATACTATATGCTTCTTGCTTATAAAAAAATGAAAAGAAAGATATAACTTTGGGAGACAATTAAATACTTTTTTTGCATTCTATAATTTACGACCTCAGTTTGTAAACAGTAGTGTGATGAAAAGAATAGTTTACTGCTCAACAGTAACATTGCCATGAGACATTGTTGCTCTTACAAGTAAATAACTTATAGTACTGAACATTTTTTCTTTAACCCTCTATTCTAGTTACATCCATAATCATTACAGCACAAGAGTGAGAGACTTTGTTGCACTTTTTTAAGTGCCAGTACTATGATTTCTGTGCATAACAACCATTATATCGAATGATTTTGGACACTCTAGCAAGTATTCTTTATACAATCAGGAAGTTACAGACAATGATACAAAGGGGTTAGTTCCATTAGTATTCTTGTATTTCATGGAAAGAATTTTAAGTGTGCAAGACAATGAATTTGACAAAACATGCAGATGTTACGAATGCTTTATTTTTCTTGTTTTCTTTAATGCCTATGTCAAATGATATCTGCATAAACTCGCGAAATCGTACAGATACACACACATCCATAAATAAAGGTACACTGAAACAAGGATATCAACATTAAAATACACAGACATCAGTATGAAAAGTTTTGGCATGGCGTACATTGCATTTTCCAAGGCGTCACATACACACATATCTGCAAACATTCCTTCTTTTTTTGTAGCTTCACAATTAGGACAACTCGCAAAATTCTGCTGCAAGTCCCCTTCTACTCACAGCATTTGTTTTTCTAAACATGACTCATCTACAAATTATACTTGTATTCCATTCACAAAGCAGCCAATATCCTTCATGATTGGTCACAAGAGTGTGTAATTGACAAAACATTCACCACAAACCTTATACGTATGGTTAAGACATGACAACTAAATCTGTCAGCATGAAATTTTCATTCGTATGTGAGTAAGGCAGAGTTTGCAGGAGCAGCAAGCATGAATTTGTTTGCAAATCAAATTTTTTTTGCAACGCAAGAACCTCCCGGTTTTAATAAAATTCTCCTTGAAACTACTTTCCTCCAAACTAGTCCAGCTATTTAAGCACAGTTGCATGCAACCAAGAAATAAAAAATACTGCACTAGACGTGGCACAGAAAGAAAATTTACACCAGTGTGTAAGCTAACGAGGACTAGACACGTTTGGCAGGTGTCACAATAAAAAATTCTGAATGCTGAATGCCATCAAATAAAGCCCACACGTTCTATTTCACGTGCACATGAAAACAAAAAAAAATTGCAAGGACTTAAAAAAGTATATCCACTGCAACTAAAAGAAGCTAATCTGAAACCAAATGCAAAACTTTAACAAAGCTATTGAGAGTTATAGGCTACAGTGCCTCCATACTCAAACTCACATAGCTAGATGTGTCACAAGATTATTCAAACTCTGGCACCACCTCAAAGGAGGGACAGGATTGGAAGCTGCGAAACTGTAGACAAGCCCGACACTGAAAAAAAAGGGTTCGGTACCCTACCTAAGGTTAAGCCTTCAGGACCTGTAGATGAAATCGCCGCACCCATTGCTATAAACTAAACCCGACATCAACAAGATATCTTGAATTCTCTTACCAAAGATTATGAGGAGAGTCTGTGCATTTAGTACCCTCTTTTCATGCACCTATGGTGTTGCGATATCTTCAATCTATTTTCCACAACACCAGAAGTCAATCTGACTGCAAGCCAATTTTTGTTTGTATTTAACTAATTTCCTACAATCCAAAAATACAAAAGTATTTTTTTCAGCTAATTATTTGTTTTTGCTTATTCTTCCAATTCAACTGAACACTTCAAGGAGCAAGTTTGAGAACACACTTTGGAGTATAATATGAGACGTAAAAAGTCAAAGACGTGGACAAAATATTCGCACATTCTACTCAGTGCAACGAAAGGCAACACCAAACATAAAATAAATATAACCTCAATAAAGAGATAGCTGGCAACTATATTCCATTTCATACATCACGTGAAACGCTGAGGAAGCTATGCAAGAAGAGTTCGGTCAGCAATACCTGACTACGCGTGTTTTGCGCTCAACTTTTATCACTGTAAATGCTCGCGTGAAACTGGCACAAATATGCACACGCGTCACGAAGGTCTACAGATTAAACATAAAGAGCTGAGTACAAAGAGACGCCAAATGGTCCAAAACAACTTAAAGACAGCCATATAACAGGGCATTTTGATCTCCGACACACAAAGTCTCTTCATTGATTGCCAAGCCCAAAGAGGAAAAGAAATTATGTCTTGGATGGAAAAATCATCGTACTATTTCTGAGCGCGAATGCAATCATTCCAAGAAGTTTCGCTAACCTCCACTGTGCTGCACCTGATGCATGAAACAAAACATAGAAAACTGCTCGAACCTGATAGTCAGACTTTTGAGCAAGGTGAGGTTGCCCTCCGGATGAACATAAATCCTATAAAACGGCAAGAATATCGGGCAGTTTGTACTACACGAACGGATGGGAAAACTACGTACGTGCCAATGTAAAAAAAAACATCATTGCACACTGTAAACAGCGACGGACATACATTTGATGCACGAGAAATCCGTCACGTGACTAGAGGACCACAACTCTTGAAGAATCCGTAATGTAAACTTCACAGAAATGCTCTGCATTTGGGCGATTGGAAAAAGAAAAAAGCAAAGTGTAAAATGAGTATTAGATGTAAACGAAATGCCAAAACATAATCGTGTAAACATGCCCAACTGAAAGCCTAGTTCCTTGTAAAAAAAGTAGCAGGGCTGAATTCGAAAAATTACTACAGGAAATTTTCAACCACCTCATTACGATCATCAATTAGAAGATGAATTAGTGATGAATAAGTACAGTGTAGACGACACAAAAGCACAGCATCGTGTATAAAGTTTGAGCGCTTCAATGGACTACATATATTAAGGAGCCCGCACTACCTTGAGAGAATTACAATGGACATATGAGCTCCCCCTCTCAAAGAATGTCTGACAAAACAGAATCTCCTTATTAGCTCACGCTAAATTTCGACCAACCATGGCAAGATATACTCAATAACAAGAGAGTAGCCGCAGTAATGACTAATTGAATATGGTACTCATATGCAATTACAGATTATACAACTTGTAATTACAGATGTATAGATCATATTAGTAAAAAAACAAAGGATGTGATCAGCTCGGGATCAACAAGCTGATAAGCACGTTTCAGTACGACATCTCATTTTTATTTCATGTAATGTGTCCGTAATACTCTAAATGAACAGCCTATTATTGTCCTTGATTTGTGCAATCATAAAAAATTTGAGGCACTATCAAAGTAGCAGAGTTGTTGACTAATCGCAAAGAAACATGTCAAATCTCCCAAGACGATATCGGGATGAATATAAAACATCTTCCAACAAAATCACTGGTTATGTGCATCAAAATTTTCAGCAGCTAAAAAAAAATCAGCTAGCTTAAAATCATTCCCTTTTCTCTCTGCAAATGATACCATTTACCCAAATTACTGTGCCATATACCCAACATCGCCTCATTTGAGCATCGTAAGACTCATGGTCACCATGGCATGGTTACCAAAGAAAAGAAATCGCTCAAGATCACGCCACATGCCGACGAAGGACCGCATCTTTTTAGCCCTCTTTTCACACCTATCCTTGCGTAGCTTTCAGTGCACTCGCCGACACAAGGGGAAAGAGAAAGAGCTTGAAGCGCACTACAAATCTCTGTAACGCCAGTTGTACTCAACGAACTGTAAAAATTTTTGTGGCAATTCGTTGAGATTTATGTGCTGATATTGAGACTATTCCACTTTGATTTAGAAAAAGTGTTTCAAGGCTCCTTTAAGCATCACGATAGAGTGAGTAAAAATTGTGACTGGGCGCAAGAAAAAAGCGCAAGCGTGATGCCTCAAGTGGACCAAGGGTTTCATTGATTTTCACATCAAAATGTGTTCGGTGTGATCGCACGAGATCGGCACATTGGCTTTTAAACTGTGGGCCACACAAGCCAGAGCTCTTACGAAAATTAGTGCGGGCGTCTATGAGTGTTCTTATTTTTACAAAATGCAACTGACATTCTTGCTGCTAGACTAACCATAGTGAATTGCCAATCAACCAAACATTTGCTTTGAAATCTCGAATTTTTGGTTTCATTGTAGCGGTGGAACACTCATTACAACAAAGTATAGCAAGACAAGTCTCAAATTTTCTCATGTCAGTTAGACATCATTATTAAACTGCCTGAAAAACGAACTGTCGAAATTCTCTTCCTATTTTGCGGCTGCCTTCTGCTTGTACTATTCAGCATAAAACATACATTTTCGGTTGTCAAGTTACACATGCAGGGAAGTTCAAAGTAAGCAAAATTTAAAAATAATATGCTGCTTTACACCTTCAACGTTTGCGTTATACCATTTAATAGTACCTCATATATTCACAACCCATATCATATCGTATTTGTGGTGTCTCACGATGGCATTGTGTGCTATGTAATCCCCTTTTGCATGAAGCACAAAATTGACAGCTGTGTGGCATATTAATTAAACTGCAATAAATTAGCAAACAAACATAGACACAAACACAAGGGCAATAGCCTGTACAAACCTCAACTTTGTGAGAATTTGCTCACAAGCACAATGCAATGTCTCGTAATCAATGCAATGTCTCGAATTTTACAGGACGTGCTATTAGGACATGAAACAATGGCAAGTCAATTTAAGTGAAGGTTGTGTCAACCAAGATCAACGACCAACCCATTCTCAAAATCATTCAAAATCTTGCTTTATCACAATCAAAACAAACTTGACCAAGCAAGCAATGACTGCTGGGGTTGTCATCCAAAAGTGGATCAAGAACCAATTCAGTAAACTAGAGCTTCGACGTCATCCTGCAGATCGATCTACGAAGCTATGTAGATGTCTTCAAACACAGAAAGCGTTTTTATCTACGACACAAATGCTGGCTACAGCTGCCCTTCGCTCAACAAACTGCGCCCTGGAAATCCGGCTAAAAGATATAAAAACAGTGCTAATAAAAACAAGAAAAGCCAGAAACTCATGGAGAATAAACATTTCTTTGATATGTGTTAGTGTAGTGTTCAGCATTTAGGTTCGGCATTTTCAAGATTTTTAAACTTCGGCACTTGAATAATGGACGTTGGGAGTGTCAAATGATGCGCGTTGCATAGCTTGGAGCACCTTTTGAAACTTGGCATGATTTTTTGGACTAAAGTCGTTTGGACACACTCTGCTAGAAAACGAGAAACAAAAGGGACAGGAGAAGAAAAGGGTGATGTTCATTTCAAGCCATCTACACAAAAGGCTTCCCTATTTCGAAGAAAAGGAGGGAGAGAACTTGTAAGGGACCTATACAGGCCACGCATTTCGACAAGCCTGCCTAGTCCAATCAAGGTAGTTCCTTTGGAGCAGGGCGAAGGCAAATATGACAAAAGCAGCTGCACTGCCTTGGACAAAGCCTTTAGGCGCACGCTTAAATGAGTGGTACTCTTGTTTCTCTTAAGAACGTTTAAGAGAAGCAGAGCCCTTACTTCTGGTTATTCAAAACGTTCAACCAGTCTTCCACAAACTAAAACTATGAAATTAAAAGTAATGGTTCAAATTAACAGCTATATTAAATACATATAGTGCAGCATAAATTTACTTAGGCTAACAGCTCATTAACTGTCAGGATAATCAATGAAAATGATTGAATGAGTTCATTTAAAGAGCAAACGCTTCCTTCGTGAGCAGCTGGGATCGTTGCGAAGCCTGGTGGAGCCGACCTCAACCACACGGTTCTCTATGTGGGGCCTCAGAGATCTGTTTCAGCAGTTCGACAGAACACTAAGTTAACTTAAAGAGTACACAAGGGCGCATGACCACCAAGCTGCAAAAGCCACTACAAGATGCCCAAATCAAAGGTTAAGGTTGACACCATTTTTTAGGGGGGAGAAGAGAGAGCAGACCTAAAATTTGGAATAACGATTGCGGTACAAGGGGTGCAACACATAGCCTCCTGCCAAGAAGGGGCGCAGGCTTGTTTTTTCTATATCGATAACGGTAGGTAGTGTGAATTTCGTCCTACATGAAACAAAAAATGCCAGGCCATGAGCCCTGATATATCAAGTTGCATCACTTGACTGATTAACAGGGCTTCAGTAACTCACTTTAGCCGCATAATGGAGCTTATGAAATCAACGTGATGTACACTCATTCAGGTTTCATAAACATGAGGCAACCTCAGTAGTGTCACATACATGTGCGCAAACTTTTTTTCTGGTATGTTCAGACATGGCAGCCCGTCTTGAAGAAATAAATAAATATGAGATCCTATGAATAATTATGTCATTCAGATATCGTGAAACTATAATGACGTCACCACTGATGGCACCCCAGAAGTTTGAAGAATATGATGTTCAAGTGCTTCTTGGTAACACTTTACGTGAGATTTAGACGTTAAGCAGCTTACACCTGAAGGAAATGAAACTCAGCATAACACTGGCAATCGTTTTGACCCATGAACAAAAAAATTGTGGCCTAAGCCGCCATTGACTGAAAATTTGTGGAGCACACTGACTAAAAGGTGTCGCATGACAGACGTGGCATCCTCAACTCAACACAGCATTGTATTCTCTGCTCGGTGTTCATATCCAGTCAACAATAAAATGTGAACACGAAATTGCAAGTGACCTTGCCACAAGATAAGACTGTCATATCAGAAATGAATGATCCCTGACAAGCCCACAATAGAGAGAGCGTGAATCACTGGAAAACGGCTCATGCAAATACACGCGAAAATGAACCAGCAAAACTTCAAGAGCTGCACTTCCGTGTGCTCAAAGAACCAGCGCTGGTTTTCTCATGTTCGACGGTACCACCACCAAAATGCACAACACATAAGAAGCTTCGGTTCAAAAAGAGCATAAGCATTGCAACATAGCAGTGAGACACCTCAGGCCAACTCATTGAGCTAGATATTGTTGCAGTAATGAGGATTGAATTTCATGCAAAGTGTGTTGGTTGTCTAGTGTATGCAAATTATGGAGGTTTCCTAACATAGTACAAAAATGGGTGTTGTAGTGAAATGACATCGAATAAAGCTCTACTCAATGGCTTCTTGAGTGCTCGAGAAGGTTTAAATGTTGCACGAACAGAGAGAACATTACCGTCCGGCAAAGTATTCTCATAACTTGATCCCCAATATTATTACGAGGTTGAACAATGCAAGCCTGGAAATGAACATGACTGCAGCTTGGCTAGGAGAGAAAGACAAGACCAATCTAACTAACAATTTCAGAGTACCAAGAAAATGAATGTGTTGAACGGTGATATTTTTAAAGCTGTTATATTCAAAAATATTCACAGACCAAAATGGCTACATAGCAGGTACGTGAAAGGTACTAAGAAGTTTAGTATAATAAAAACCGGGAGATACATAGCTTTAGCATTAGTGCAACATTCCCCACATTCCAGGTGCACAGAACGTTAAGTTAGCTAAAGCCCTTACATACGGCATTTTGAGAATTGAGCTTCTAATGCCGACGCATGCGTGGCGAAGCCATACTTCAGGCATCAACGCGATGTCTGTTGGGGTAAGAGCCGAACACTTCAAAGCTATCAACTCCTCGAACATAGCCGTTCAGCTTATTCAATCAGCACCAATTCTTGTATTCATTTTAGAGATGAGTATCGATGGTTTGCCGGCCACGGATCTGTCACGAAGTAGCGGTTTTCATAACTCACTTTCAATCAGCAGCACAAAAGGCTTACGGAGAGTCTGTCTACATTCATTGTATCCACGTCAAGATAGAGACACTGCCAGTGTTCAGTTTTTCGACCGTTTGTGCATGTCGAGATATGACCGCAAGTGAGCTGAGATGCGCTGCTTTTTTCAAGGCAAATAAAAAGTGAAATAATGTTAAATGAATTAGGCTTGTCAATACAGAGTGTTCTGACACTTTGACCTTAACATGAGCGTTACCGTTAGCCTTTCACTTTTTTTTGTGCTACACTGAAATATTAATATTTGTTTTACAGAGCAACCTGTCTAAGCATTAGCACAGGCTTGCCCCTAATTCCTCACACAAGTGTTTCACAATATACAAAAACTATCGATTATATGCCCAAAGCCAATATTAATATCTATTTTCAGTAATGTGCAGAGAACACAAAAATCTCAACGGTCATTAATATCCTGTAACTGCAAGGGCATGAAGACCTATTTCTGTCATTGTGTGTATCGAGCGAGAACATGTGCCCTGACAATAAAAATAAGACATGAGAAACTTATCAATCAATTTTCATTTTTGTTCATGCTATTTTGAATGCATATCAATGCACGCAGTTTGTTGGGAAATCTGAGAAAGCCTGTGCAGTGCATAAAATTATGTGCAGAAAAACGAAAAAAGGCACTGGCGATTAGAAATAAATAAAAATAAATAACATGCAACATACACAACTCAGCCCTGCTGTCTGAACACAAAAAAAAACAACATAAATAAGGCCAGCCGAAGTGTGCTGGTAGAGGCAACACAAACCTCGGCACATCTTTCAAAGCGACAACAGCAACGATCGCTTCTCTAAATTTTTCAGTGGAAACCATTTAAAAGCAGTATCGAGTTGAACACAGAGGCGTGTTTTCATCATTACCAGTAAAAATATTAAAAAAGAAATCAGATTAAGCCTCACAGATCTGTGCTATGCAACACCATTTAAACCAATTAAAATCGCTCCAAGTCAGTTCACAGAAACACACAGATATAGTAACTAAGATTTTTTTTTCCAGACTAGATTTCAGCATTTGATTGATGACTGAGACTAATTGTTCAAAGCAATTGATGCTGATTGCTCAAAGTAATTTAACTGGAATTAATATTGCAGACTGACCGTACTAGTAGAGATCAACGATGCATGCTTCAAGCTATAATAGAAATTCGCACAAAAGTGCTGCTTCGCAAAAGCTTCACTTTCCTAGAGCGCGACATATACATCGCAATAGTAAAACTTATCCAGCTGTGTTTTCGCAGTTCATAAAGCAAACTGACATTTGTAAACTACAACATAAATAAAACGAAAAACTTGGGGTAAATATAATCAACAATCAAAAACCTGTAACGAGCAACAAAAAGTGTTACAAAAGAAGACTTCAGCCAGTAAGACTTAAGTGTGGTGCTGTTGTGGCTATTCCGAAACTTGAGTCAGGCAGGCTAAATAAAATGCGAGCCAATGTATCACACCAAAATGCTGAGAAACTGCAAATCAAAACAAATATGTAAAATAGGCACTCTCATATAAAAACATAGACATCTGGTCTTTGGCAATACAAGGTTAACAACGATGGCAAAATAATAGCCGCCCGAGTTACATTTCTTTGGATGCAATCGCAAAGCCGAGCAAACGTGTGACCGTAACAAGCAATGAACATCCGTCGAAACTGTTAAATATCAACTAGGCAATTTGATGCTTCTTTTAAGCGGCAACGTACACAAAATGCACAAATCAAATAAATATGTGCTTTAGTGACAAGTTATCTGAACACTTCCTATTGCTAATCAAAAGAGATTGCAGTTCTTAAAAATCGACTTCTGCAGGCTGAGACAAAAGTCACAATGACAAATATGGATGTAATTATGATACGACTAGTCATGTGACCCGATAATGATCTTGAGTAGAATAAAGTGAGCCTCATTTGATAAGTTTCATAAGGAGCTGACTTCACCCAGCTGACAATTGCAGTCACGGTCGGTCTGAACTTCATCCGAGGCTAAAAAAAAAAGAAGTCAACATTGGTCACAAATAAGATCATCACATTTCTGCTTACCAATAAAATGCATCGACACTCCCCATTCGAAAACCAAACATACCTTCCACTCATCACTCAATGTGCAGCATAAACAAAAAACACAGCAACAGCGTTACAAGACGTACGATAGCTACATAAATAAGTTAGCCCTAGCGACAGACAGGACGTAGAAAATCAAGCGCGCCTTGCGGATGCGACGCACCGCTGGATTCGTGACGATGACGTGACGGTATTCTTCGTACTAACTCATGAGATGTGTCAAGCCGAAATGTGACACGATGCATTGCTTACACACCCAACAGCTCGGCTATCTCGCGAGAAAAAACGCGGTGACAAGGCGGGCAACGCAGGGGCGGACTAGTGGGCGGGCACGCTGTTTTCTTGCATCACACTTGTTTCTTTTATACACAACAGTGTCAAGAAAAATAGTGCAAAAACACACATGGGTTCGTGAAAAGAGTGGATGCATACCATAGAAAAAGAGATGTCGCGTACAAATGTCCACCTAGGGCACAGCTATAGACGTTGAAACCTCCACTCAACCCGATGACCACCCTTGCAGACAGAAGCAACCAGGAGCGACCCGTCCTTCTGGTTCTCGCTCCTCATTTCCAGGGACTTTGCGCCGCAGTGGTTGCAGAATCGCGTCAGAGCCTCGATGTCCGACCGGCCAACCATGTAACGTTCCGCAACCGGCTCTCCGCCGTCGCTGGGCTTCTCCGCAGCTGCATTGTTTCGCTCACCGTTCAACACCGCTTTGAGTGCTTGCAGGACCAGACCGGAGTTGCTTTCCCCGTTGGACGTCACGTGTGAGGTGCACCGGTGAGGTGGCTTCCAATCGGAGTTGGACCCGGGACTGGCAGCAGCGAGTCTCAGGCTCGGACCGCATGCTCCGTCTTTGGTGTCGGTGGTGCACAGCTCAAAGCACTTGTCCTCATCGTACTGCAAGATGCACTCGGGCTCGATGTACACGTCGCAGTCGTCGCTGTCTGTCGGCTCCTCTTTCACGACTGTGTCGTCGTTCGCCCAGCCGACGTTGGGCTGGAAGACAATGGCCGGGTGTGCAGAGGGAAGGCTGTTGCCGGCGGCGCTGTTCTTTGGCACGAAGAAGAGATTCTGGAAGGTCAGGGACGACGGATGCGGTGAGCTGAGCAGCTGGAAAAGAACAGGGTCCTTGGGAAGCGTGCCGTCCGAGGACAGCGGGACTGTCACCTGCCGGTGACCGTCCTTGGAGGCGATGGTGGTGATGATGCTGGCTTTGGGCTTGGACGTGGCAGGAGGCACTGCCTGGGACGATGAAGTAGTGGGAGGCGAGCCTGACTGCCTCGCACCGCTTGGCCAGTAGTGGCGGGTGCGGCTCCGCGATAGCACGGCATCTTGCTGTTAGGTGAACAAGCAAAGTGAATAAAAGGACCATTGGCATACTTGTGAAGGAGAGTTAAAACTCCCCACTAAATAGCATTTCAGTTTCGCATGCACACATACAAACGTGCACATGCATAAAGTGTGCTAGAACCCCTTTCCTCAGAAAAATCTCTCGCTATGCCCCTGAAGACTCCCAGAAGATGAATTGTAGGACGTAAGACTGGCATAACTAAGGCAACTAAGAAGTATTCGAGGACCAAACATATTATTGAGAGAGCACCTGCTTTTTAAATCGCAGCAAAGGAATTCCCGCTTTGCCCAGACAGATGCCATGCGTTTTAATACTATGTAATTTCACTATTAACAGAAAAAAGCTGAAGTTTCTTCAATAAATTTTGCACCGAAGTCTTCAAAATGCATTTTTCGTGTTTTCACAACACTGACTCGACGAAAATTTTGCCAACTTCGTACACCAAGTCTATGGCATCAGCAGATGACAATGTACTTAATCTTTATAGATTGGAAGCTACCTGGGAACAATTAGATGCCTTCAAAATTCATGACGTCACAGTGTTTGGAGAGCAAATTTCATGGGGGCGTCTCCACACGCATTTTCTTTTTGTGCGTTTTTTTTCGCTTCGTGTTGCGGTATGAAAGGTGTTTTTGGTATCACGAAATTGTACTCCACTAATATGCAAAAAATCGTTTTGCTTTTTAGCATCCCTTGAAGTCCCTTATCATACTTATGCTACATTTGCAAATAGACTAATACGTCAATGATTCATCACAATAGTGATGATCAAATAATTGATGAGCAAAATAATTTTTCGCATGTTATTAAAGTAGGATTTCACGATCCCGAAAACACGACTTGCCATGATATGACTCTTAGTAAGCGAGCAAACAAGCAAAAAAGAAAATGTGGCTGGACACATCACTGTGAGATTCCCACATTAAACATCGTGACGTAGTAAATTTTGCAGGCACCCACTGGGTCCTGCATAGCTTCTCTTAATAAAAATGAAGTACATGCACCTTAATTTATGGGTGTCATAGACCTAGCATACGAAGTTACGAAAAATTTCATGAAGCCAACATTGTGAAAATACGAAAAATATATTTTGCGTTATGCCTACGCGGAGATTTCGGCACGAAATTCAAAAGTGCAACTTCAACCTTGATTTTCACCGTTAATAATGAACTTAGGACGGTGAAGCTTGTGGCATTCGATTTCCGAGTGCAGTTTATCAATCTAATCCAAACCATTGTCTCTGTTCAGAGTCTTTTCAAGTGTCTGCTCATGCTGTTCTTCAGTAATACAACTTCGTGCTTGCTATACTCGAGGTGGAGCATTGTTTTCTTGACCTTGCTTGAATTCTTTGCTGTGCAAATTCTTCTCCGGCCCCCCCTTTCCCTTCTCATTGTTTGCACTGCCTGAATGTCACTTTGCCAGAGCGCAGATTGTACAGAAATCAGGGCCACAGTAAAGTGAATGCTAATGCCTTTAGTCCTGACCTTTTGGTTTTCTGTAAGAGAACTGAAAAACTCTTGAATAAAAATAAAACAAGGGCAACCTATACGACTCAGGGTATGAATGCCACCCACGCTATGGTGGAGGTGTCAGCTTCATTGGGGCTGCATCATGCAAGTCGGTGCGGCACACTTAATATTATTAATACTGTAATAATAATATTGTTAATTTTCAACATGTTACATGTCAAGGAATGATGAGGCTAAAAGGCAGATTAAGTGCCTGACAATGACGTTGACAGGTGGCAGTCATCGTCTGTGAGAGCCTTGCAATCGAATCGCACAAAGAGTGCTGGGGCGGATGCATGAGGCGGCAAGCGTGTTTGACCACTCGCCGCGATACGACGCGTCCATGTCTAAGGGTTGCGCGCGTGTGGGTTCATCGCGCGTCTGCAGAGACGGGTTCTTTGGCTGTCGGTGCAGACATTCAACTCTCTGCCCTTTAGCTTTGGCCTTGTTTTTCGCAAAACAGCGCTCATGCGGTGGCACTGCTGTTGGCTTAGAGAGCCGTCGGTGCACCGTCCTGCGAAAATGCTGCATGTCCGGCGCAATATTGCTCACATCACTACCTTTGGCCACCATACCTCTGGCCACTACACCACTACCTCTGGCCACTACCTCTGGCCACTACCTCTGGCCACCAAAGGAAGTTAAAGGGATACTGAACAAAAATGAGAAAAACTGACAAAACTTCGAAATTCCACTTGGAAATTGCCACTGTTCCGATAAACAGAGTTTATTTTGCGTATTTTTGAAGAGTTGGTTGTATTTTTGATGGATTGTGACGTGCGGTGGTTGCTCACGAGCGCGAACAGTGATGTCAAACTCACTGAGACGCATGCAGGATGCACGTATTTTTGTCCTCCTCTTCTTTTTCTCCCGCTGTCCTTTCACTCCCCTCTTTCCCTTCCACAAAAGCGCTGGCGCTTTGCCCCAGCCAGAAGCATTGTTCGCTGCTATTGCTGTTCACACCGGTTCCGGGAACAGAAGTGGTAGATGAGCAAGTGGAGAGATGCAGGCGTTGGCTGGCATTGTTGGCTTGACAGTTCCCGGTGAGTTTGACGTCACCTAACGTCACATCCTCTAGTTCACGGCACTTCCGCCAGACGCGACAGTTTGTAAAAAATGCATTAAGTTAATTATTTTCCCGTAGTTTCTGCTTGAATTGAGGTTGTATTTATCGATTTCAGGATCCAATCTATCGATTTGGCTGAAAATATTTGCAGCAAAAATTTTGTTCAGTATCCCTTAAAGCTTTAGGCAGTTCTGCAATAACGTAGCATTTAGGTCTGGATCCGCCTGTACCTGGAACACCCAGGATGTTTCACATCACGGGACGTCGCTGGTGGGTTGGCAAATTCAACGCAACAAAAAAAATTGCATTGTAAATCGGCATATATAGTGACTATGGGCACTACTAACAATCCCGATTTTCAATGCGTGAAAGCCAGCACTTTGTAATGTGTCAACAATTTGTAAAACTTGTACTTCTTGTTGCGATAACTAGTTACACTTAGAAACGGCGATTAGCACAGCTTCTTGGTATGAAGATGTACTGACACAAATAGTGTAAAAATAGAATGTGCAATACGGAAATGTACATGGCACAGCATCTGTGTTGTACGTACACCACTACTAGCGGTGGTAATAACCCCTTTTATCGCATGCGATGCACGCTAAAGTGTTCAATAAAAAGCAGACCGCTCAAATTGCCCATTTCAAATTTTACTGGACAACTATTCAAACAGTTAAATTTGCTTTACAAATAGTGACATGCAGTTTTAGCCACGAGAAGAGATGTGATCAAAGATCCATAAAAAAATCGCCAGGCCTGCACTGAACGCGCGGCACAGTCACCGGGAAAGCTTGAAGAGCAGCTTTTCAGAGCCTTTCTTAGAGACTCGTTGAGTAACTGCTTCAAGCACACTTGTTGGGTACCACTATGCCATAAACCATCATAATGTTTGGGTAGTAGGGAGGCTTTGGTGATGATAATTCCTCAACCATGGCTCATACCCACTCAGGCAGATTGGCCAAGAATTGGTTATGTGAATTTAAAGTATTAAATAATTTGAACAGAGAGAGGAAGGAACGTACCTGAAACAAAAAGACTGGAATAGTTTATTATGCCATCCTTCGTCATTCTTCGAAGAAGTGCGGTATCCGCTGCTCACTTGTAAGAAATTTCGTGCAACTTTTTTATGCTGTGGCTGACGATAAATAATCATACCTGAAGCTTTTGTAATGGGTTGGAGCATTCGACAACCCACTCGTTATGCAATTTGCATTGTGTGATGGCCTAAGGCCAGTTCTCAATAAAGTTTCAAGCACCAGCGTGGTGGTAGAATACTGGGCTGGCATGCACGGGACCCGTTTTTTTTTTCCTACTTCGTGCAATAGTCGTTACGAATATCGGCAGCAGCGGTGGACAATTACGGCGCACGCGATGCTTGTTGTGATCTCTCAACAGCTTTCGCTGTGAAAAAACTGGTCATAGATTGTAACTACAAGTAACAGCACATCAATTACAAAAGCATCTCTGTTTAACAAAAGTAAATATTACAAATTTGTCCAATTATTGACTAATGGCATTTGCTAATCAGCTGTAGCTAATACATGCAAGATGATAAGTTTGCTTTCAAGGCGACTTATGCGGAATTTCAGACTAACACTGGGGGCATGCAAATAGTGACGTTTAGAACTGAATCGAAAACAAAAATCCAATGCTATTCAAATCATTTACAAGTAGTAAGACAACCATCTTCAAAGCAACCTTTGAATGGCCTAAGTTACGTCGCACTGCCAAAACAAAACACTGGCATCACCAGTGTGTTGCGATGATGCTAGCACACCTTAAATGCACAACCAATTTTCGGCATATAATGAGTTCATATCAATTAACACACTTCACCGATGTGGTCCTGCTAAACAGTAGCACAACAGCATTGGCTTTTAGCGGAATCAGAAGCAAATAAAAAAAAGACTATGTTACACATACTGTCCTGAGAAATGCGGGATGATATGGCTAACTCAAGAAAAATCTAATAACTTACATATCTAATTAGGCCTTGCTAACGCCTACTAGTACCATCACACTTTAACACACAGTAACCATCTCTGTGACCATTTAACGAGCAAAGCACACTCGTATTATGCCAACTAATTATGCAACATAGGGGGCATAACATAGCTCTGTTCATTAGAACTTTTAACGTGCTTCTCAGAGAAACCTCTTCATATTAAAACGTTTCAAATTGTATGATTTTGATAGCACCACCAAACAGTTTGGAAACATGAAATTGATAGACGCAGTCAATTTTGCCATATACGCGGCTGGCTTCAGCAGACTGTCCTTGAGAGAAAAGCTCGGCATATGTAGTTCGCAGCCACATACATACAATTCATAATTCATACCGACTGATGTATGGAAAATTAGTGATATTTAGAGTGCGTAAACAGACAAAAAATGAAAGACAGAGGTATACAGACAGAGGTATATTGTCTTTCATTTCTTGTCTGTTTACGCACTCTAAGTACAACTACGTTCATGTACAGACTCGCCAATATTTCAATGCTTTTAAATATGGAAAGGTGTTGAAAGCATGTGATACACACACCAGGAGTGTGTAGCACGTGAAAAAATTTACTACATAATCATCGTATAATATATGACAACAGAAAGCATCCGTAACAGGGCCCTGCTGGGCATTCCCAGTGCTGACCGCAAGGAACGCGTTATCGGCGGTACAAGCTGCTTCGAATGGCACTGATAATCATTCACGCATGCGCGCGATGCATGATCAAGGAGATATGAGGTACCTCAGTCGTCCCGTGGTTATGAGAGGAGTTGAAGTCCTTGATGTAAAGTTTCTGTCCATCCCTCGTACAGCGGATCTTTATGTGAAACGGGCAATTGATCTGACGTGAACTGCAAAAAAAGATGCGAGCGACACATGGAACAATTATACGCACAGGCGAGAGGCCATGACGTACGCGGTACGCATGCAAGAACGAGATAGCGCGAGAACGTGGAATGCTTACACCGTCGGGCTGTTCTAAATATAAAATGCGACCGCTTATGGAATGACCGCTCAAGTGTAAACAATGCCTAGGTCACAGCGGAGCGGACGTACAGAAACACTCTGAATATCGAGTTTCGCACGCGACTGGGGCGCGGTAGTCATGCAAAGCACATCAGCAGCGGCGAATTAATTATAGACCCCGAAGGACGGGGCAATAGCAACACGTGAGCACGAATTAAGGCTTCCGTTTTCTCGCATCGAGCGTGGCAGGACAGCAGTGTGCAACATTCGGGAAATCTTGAGACGTTCGGTCACGTCGCGGTACAGCGCGTTGTTCGGTGGAAGAATCGGCGTTACACGTTCAGTCGCACGACTGCTGAAATCCGACACCACGCCGCAGCTAGAAAACAAAACCAACACGCTGCGAGGTGTGCGCTACGCCGGCATCCAAGCGTCATGTCTCAAACAGCGGCGCTATTATCAGCTGATCGGCCGGGCTATCGGGGCAGTCCAGCCCCCTCTCCCGGCTGAACTCACCTGGACTGCTCGGCTCTGTTGTAGTGTCGGGCGGTCGTGGTGCTGTTGCCGCTCGCACGCGTCTGAAACTTGCGGCCGCCTCGGACGCAGGCGTAGTAGATTTCGGCAAACTTCAGCTCCGGGTTGTAACCGTCCGTGGAGCGCACTTGGGCCGCTTGTATCTTGCGCGAGCTCCGAATGTAGAGCTGCACGGAATTGCGCAGCTGGAAAGACTGGATGCGCCGATGCAGCTCCGTGAACGAGGTGAACTCTTCGCCGACGAAGAAGGTAACGTCGGCGGCCATCTTTTTCACGTAAAACAGTCCCGACCCCGCGTCAACACCACCACGGAGCCCGAGCGCCGCGTTTTTTTTTTCTTCCTTTTTTTTTCTCGGCCCACTCCGCCATTTGCCCTCCTCCGAAACCCCCAGCGCCGTTTTCGTCTCGCGCGCAAAGCCACAACCGCTACGTCGACTCGTTGCGAGTGTACGATTGGACCATGTCAATCACGTGGTGCTTGTTACGTCGTTACTTTGGGCGCGACTGGACCAATGACACTTGAGATCACGCGGTTTTTTCCTGCGGGGGTTTGGACCCCGTGAACGCACCGTTACGGTGCGCCAAGTGGCGCGTGCGTTCGCATTCTAATCCCGGGCCCGTTTTACACCAGCTAACTTATTTCTTGTCAATGCAGTTCAGTTGCGTTTGTTACTACCGCAACTTGAACCACGCTTTCCGTTTTGTTTTACTGCACTTGAGGCACAACAGTGGGATAAAAGAGAGCAGCCCTGAAAACGAAACCGGAACGGACAGCAAAACCTCAAGGAAATAAAACAAGCTATGTTCGCAGATTCAATTAGAGCGCTTCGTCGACTGATGTGCGCCCTTGTTTAATCGATTGATGGCGCGGCTAGCTGCATTTTGTGTGCGTGGTGTTGTCTAAACAGATCGCCATCGAATGGCGCCACAGCTCTAGCTTGGCTGGGCGCTTCAGTTTTTCGCGAGATTGCATTCTTGCATTTAAAGGAACCATGGCTGCTCTCGATACAGGCTAAATGGCAATATAAGTTACGTGCCCAGCGCGTTTACCAACCTCTTGCAACCCCTCTAATATTTTTTTTTAATTTTTGCTACACTCAGATTTTGAGAAGTTTTGCCTTAGCAGAAATAACACGCATTTCTACAAAGAGTGTGTACTAATTCGAAAGTAACAAATGAACAAAAGCTTTCTGTTTTTCTAGTTTGTAGATGATTTTTAATTATATAGAGGTATAACTGTATACATGGTCTGCGAATTTTCCTCTATATCTACACCCGCTTTCATTGCACCATTCCCAGATTTTAGATCATGTGATTATCTCCAGTGATACCACGTACCCCCCCCCCCCCCCCTCGTTTTATATATTGTTCTACTTTATACTCTATTCTATTTCTTCATATCTGTCAGGGAGAAACCGTAAAAGGATAAACGTTTTGCGGCAACCAAGCACGCGTTTAAGGTTATTCAGCTAGAGAGAGAGAGAGATAAAGATGCAAGGAAAGGCAACTAGAGATGAACGGCCTCATTCCAGGTGACCATAAGAACAATTATCTCCGTGGCTGATAACAACATCAGAAGGTAAAAGCGTAAACACAGAGCAATTACACAATTATTATTTTCTATCAATAAGACGAAATCATCACTCCAATGTTTTCATTCGTTTACAAGCTGTCTTTCTAGAATTTTTTCTTTGTTTTTTTTCTCTTTTTTTTCACAATTTCCCCCACTGCAAGCGATATTCACGGTAAATACCCAGTGCTGGATTGAACCGCCCCTCAGAAACAAAGAAGAAATATATCTCCTCCTAATTTTTATTTTTACAGGTCTGTTCTCGCGCCATTTCCTCTATGCCATTGCTGTCAAGAGCTTAGCTTAAAAACATCGATCAGTCTGTATTTACTTGCCATAGTTTCACTGGCTATGAAAAAAAAAACGCTTCGAAATTTTATTCACAAAATTAGGAATCACTGTTAATCCTGAAAATATTGTATCTCTCGGAGCATCTTCTCTGGACCACAGCAACAGAAACGTTTGCAAAGCTGTCTACGAATTTCTTTAGTGACACGAGAATCATTTGGTACTACCAAAGAAAATTTGAGACTTGGAACTTCCTCTCACTAATAATTATATTCCATGTTATTATTCTATTTTATTACTACTTGTACATAAACTAACCATTCCTTGACTTTTCTATGTTTCCTAAATGACTGATCAATTCATTTTTTTTCGACTAAATTCGTGATTGCCTATCTCATATTAACCGCCGTTTTCATGGTCAATCCCCTGTAGGGGGGAGGAGGGCTAGTGAAGCATCCTCTATCTTCTTGATGAAAAGTAAAGAATGCCCATTATTATTATTATTATTATTATTATTATTATTATTATTATTATTATTATTATTATTATTATTATTATTATTATTATTATTATTATTATTATTATTATTATTATTATTATTATTATTATTCCCAAAACTTTGAAATCACAGATGAAATGATATGTGAACACCAACACTTGTGATTCCACGAAGTGCATTTTAGATGTCTGAAAGGTTTGAACAACATACGTGCTTACAAGCCCAAATACTTGAATACAAAACACTTACGTTTGTTTGCATACTTTACGAAATAGCTCGCTGATGGAGGTGCACTCCTTTCGATTAACAATTTTTAACTTTAAAAACGCCCTTTCAAAGTCGGAGCTTTTCGGATAAATCCGAGTCGCCAGAAATTTTACCGGCGAGTATTAATCAGATTTTTTTTTCAGATTTATCCCAGAACACGAGGCCCTACCCGGATATAAAAGCGCTAATATCGGCGCAGCGCCCTTTCTTTGGAAAAGTACGTAGTCCGATCAATTGTGATGCCTCGATTATATATCCTGTGGGCGGCAAGATCATAACCAAATTCGGAATCCAAGTTCTACGAAACAACGCCATCTTCAGTAAAAAAAAGCTGCTAACATAGCAGCTTTTTGCTCTCCTGCTTGCGTGTTTTTTTTTTTTTTGTCCACGATTTTGTAAAGAAAATGCTCAATAACATGACTCAAACTAAGTAATGTGTCATGGTCACGTGGCCATGGTCACGTGGCTTGGAGAATATCGTGAGCATCTTTCTGCAAACGGCCATTTCAGCTGAGAGATCCTCCTTTACAGACTGCTGCACGAACGCCGATTCCTCGTAGCTTTGCACATACTATGTTTGGTCGTACGACTATCTCAAAGCTAAGAAGTAATCCGAAAAGTTATTTACCTTGGGCTACAAATAACCCGCTAATAAAAGACAGAACACATTACAGCGGCCATAAACATGAAGCGCTCTAGCTTCAATCTGTGTTTCACTAGTCTATTAGCATTTAACAATTAACCGGTGTAATGAAATAATACCAATATTTAATTTTTTAAAGAATACGTTTTCTAAAGTTACAAAAAGAAAGCTTCTCGGTTCGAGTCCTCGAATTACGTTTCTTTACTAAAGAAAAAAGCAAAAACACCTGTGCTGGCTTTAGTTTTGTCAATCCTTTAAACAAGCGCTCTTCGTAAAACGATAATTTTCCTTAATTATATTGGCCAATGATGTAGTATAACGACGAAAATAGCTGCATTTACCTGTCTGTCTTTGCTCATTGTTTCAAAAGGCTGACATCACTACCTGGGCAGTGCATTTTTGGTGGTCCAAGCGAGTTCACAACAGCCAGGAGCGTATTATTGGCATATGCACGTTAATAGGAAAGGTACGTTGCCGCGCGTGTTTTTTTTTTTCCGTGTGCCTCGGCAAAACATATGTACCACACGAATCGGGCAGGACTTGCCATTCAACCACTAGTCGATTAAAAATAAAGGGGATACAAGGGTGCGAACCAACTTGTCAGAATAAATCAGGGCTTCAGCGGATGCCTGGTCGGGAAGAATCACTGAATTAAAATAGGAAGACGCCGTCTATAAGAGAATATTAAAAAAATGTAATAAAAATATAAACGTCTTATGACATTTTTATATTCTCTTGTGGTCGGCGTCTTCGTTTTTTTTTATTCAACCATTTCAGATCACACACAAAATGCCTAGCATAAGCAGCAAGCCTTACGAGACGACACGAAACAGGGGCTACAACTTCCCTTACCTTTTTTAGTGTGCCGTGGCAAGGAAAAGCTGAACATTCCACTCCTTACTGCTTGCGTCTATGACTCGAAGATTTGTTCACTTTTGTCGAGCTCTTAACCCGATGTTGTCCACCGTTTAATCTTCTCTGAACGAGGATTTTGATTCCGCGCAGACGTGGAAAGGACTTGCGCCTTGATTGATTGATATGTGGGGTTTAACGTCCCAAAACCACTATATGATTATGAGAGACGCGACTTGCGCCTTCCACAACAAATTTCTCTTGCCGCCTGTGAAGGGTACTTTTCCAGGCGCGCAGACGTTGTGCGGGAAAGCGCACACACGTACAGAGCCCTTTCGAGAATGTTTCTGGGACAGAGAGAGAGAGAGGGAGTAATAAACACGTGTAAATGACAGAGGATATATAATTTTTAACAATTTAATTCGTAACCTTCGGGGGTTTTATTCCGCTGGAAAGTGGCGTCTCGCTCGTCTTTCATCACGCGCTACTTTCCGCGCACAACACGATGCCATTGTCCGGTAGTGCAACATCTTTGTCCGTACTACTATATCTGAAGCGTAGTAGCCTGCGTTTCGTTTTAATTTTTCCTACCTATTACTATAAAAATTTACTTAGGAAAACCAAGTGATACCGCTGTGGACACAAATTAACAGCTTTTAAATCAACACAACAAAACAATCCACGTATTAATTATTGCAATAACAATTATTTAAAAAAAAAGGTCTCATCCTTGGTTCTGGTTGACAGGGTGGCTCTGACGGCGATCATCTCGTCCGGTCTGATGTTCAAACAAAGCTCTTTGCATTCAGTTCAACACCTTGACAAGCTTCTGGATCCGGGGACTGCATGTCGCATTTCCCACCAGGACGATGTTGTCGACCTTCATCTTGTCCGTCTTGGAGTTTTCTAGCGCCCTTTAGATCGTTCTCCGGGTGGTCTTAAGCATTTTCTTTGTGTTTACGTGCAGCTCCTCGAAATGGGAACATGTGATTTTTGTGTAGAAGTAGGTACTATTGAAGAGAGCGTCGATCTCGATGCTAGTCTTTCACGAGAGTAGACACAAATTAGAACATCGCGGCCATTTTTTTTAAATATGGGTTGTTTATCTACACGGAAATGAAATCATGCATTTAAATAAAATTTAGAAATCAAGCCTGGGATTTGAGTTAGCGCGTAATTGTTTTTTTTGTTCTGTCTTCTTTGTACCGGTCAAGCGGCTTTTGCGATTTAGTCTCACATATTGAACACAGGTACACGCTAAAAAATAATCACCCTTTGCAAAAAGTCGAATGCCCTATACACTTAACTGTCAAGTCATTCAAATATATGAAACTTGGAAGGGGTGTCGCCCCAGCTTGAGCCCAAGAGCCCTTCCATGATTTACGCCGATGCTTCATCATGATCAAGCTTCACCCTCAAAAACTGTTAGCCCCGCACGATACATTTGGGCAGCTTTTTGAATGTTCCCGCTGGCAGCAAGTTACCTCTTCGTCAACTTTCTTCTTACTTATATCATATTCTTACCATATTCTTCTATATCATATTCTTCTTCTTACTTATATCATATTTATTGCATAAACCACATAAAAGTTTTTATATTTGTTGTCTGCTGTCACTAATAATCGTGACACAGTGCTTTCGAAACCAGCTTAATTAACCCCAGGAGACACAATTTAAAACTAACCTCACTAGCGACGACAGCGACAGTATTTTGTGGCGGCGAGTAGTGTTACTAAGCAGCTAAGCCGCTGATTTTGACTAACATTTCATCCCATCTTCGATCCCAATCGCACAGCCGTTCTGCGCTCTCTAGCATGTCGCCATGTTTGAATTTAGACTTCCCCGCGATCAAGCGCGATTTGCTACGCTCTCGGCGCGATTGCGCTCTGCGAGGACTGCGACAGAGCGCAAAGTGGGCGTCCGAGCTCGCGTACGCCCTGCGTGATGTCGAGGCGAGTCCGCCGGACCAGGCGGCGTCCGACGACGACTTGGACGACACGTACTTCCTCGCCAAGAGCTACCTGGACCTCCAGGAGTACGACCGCGTCGCGTACTTCACCAAGAACGCCAGCGGGACGACGCGATTCCTCCACTACTACGCCAGGTACCTCTCGGACGCGAAGAAGCGACTGGACGACACCGTCGAGCCGATCACGGCTACGGACCGCGGGGCGAGCCAGGAGCTCAAAGACCTGCAGGTGTGTACTCGTTTTTCGTCTTTGCGACGTGCCAACTTGCCGCAGTCGCGTCTACGGCGCTTGCGTCTGTTAGTGCGTTATACCGGTGCCAGACTGTGCACCGGTGATCGTTGTTGGTGTATTATGGTTTATTTAGCCTTATTACTCGTGGGTTGTTCGTCTTGTACCAGTGTAAGACTCATTCGGCGTATGACAAATTGTGCTCTGATGCTGTGCTAGCAGCTGTGATAGACTGCTGCCTGCTGGCAGCGATAGATCAAGGCAAACATAGGTATGTGGGGTTTAGCGTCTTAAAACCACCATGGTTTTAAGAGACGCCGTAGTGGAGGGCTCCGGAAATTTCGACCACCTGGGATTCTTTGACGTTCACCTAAATCTGAGCACACGGGTCTACAGCATTTTCGCCTCCATCGTAGATAATGGTAAAGCAGCTGACAGTATGACGTAAAGCGAGTGTTTGGACTGCCAACATGAGTTTATCTCTTTGTGGCCTCTCGCTGTCTTGATTAAAAGGTTATTTGGAAATGTACACCTGAGCTTATTCTTCGTTGCTGGATGCAATTTGGAAGTGTTCAAGAGACGCTGTTCTCCGATGTGTTCCAATACACAGCATCTTGGAAAAGGTATTCTGTAGACTGAATGAAACCGTTTAGTACTCTGCACTCTCAGTACATGGCTGTGTTCTTCTTGGTTCATACCTACTGGTTTATGGGGTTTAGCGTACCAAAGTAGCCCGGGCTATAAGAGACGTCATAGTAGAGGTCTTCAAAAACTTTGTTTACGTGGGTTTGTTTAGCGTGCATTGAAATCCGACTGCTGCGGCAGGGATCAAGTCCATCATTTGAACCAGCAAATTACGAACTTTCATTCACATCAGAAATGTAGCATAAAGAACTATATGAACATGTGCTGTAGGTTAGAAAATGATTTCACTGTAGTGTATATCATACATTTTCTACAGAAGCATGGAAACTTCAATGGCACTACTGTCGAATCGTAAAAATGAATATGGGATTGAGGTTGTCTTATATGTGCATTTGTCTTAAACAAAGAATATGACAGAAAGAAATAAACTACCAAAAAGTGGCTGATCCTAATGTAAAGTTGACTGTCCATTAACAAAGCTCCTTTTATAACTGGCCACATAGTGCCGGCTATGAAAAGAATGCGCTGGCGGTGCTTCCTTAACTCCGTCTCTCCCATCACGTCCCTCGACTACTTCTTGATGCTGCTGCCGATAATAATAGTTGTTTGTTCTACTCCCGGACGGTGCTGCTGCAATATTATGGTCTCAAGATGCAACAACTTTTATGAATGTAGATTGATGTGCTTTTCATATTACCCGCATTGTCTTTGAAGGCATGACACGCTGCAGATTGATGACCTAAAGTTGGAAGGGAAGCAAGAAAGGCACTTCTTTCATACCTGTCCTTGTCTAGCTTTGCTGTTTTGTATTTTACGTAACAAGTGATCTTATTACGGGCTCGTCAGCTACCAGCTCGTAATGAGATCACATGCTATGCAATGCCTACAGGCAGAAAAAGACTATTTCGCACTCATTGTCATGGTTACCGGAGGCACTGATTAATGCTCCTGCGTTCAATGCGCATGTATATCTCATAAAATGGATGTGGGGATAGCCGCCATGGTAGCTCAGTTGGTGGAGCATCGGATGCATTATTCGAAGATTGGTTCCTGCGCGTGGCTAGTTATCTTTTCGTACTTTTCTTTCTTGCCGTCGTTGTCTTAGATCTCAGGAGAAATAGATATTAAATTACAATTTTCTTCAGATGTATTGCTATACGTCATGCGAACCAATGTATTATGGCATTGGTTTTTATTTTATCAATAAAATATTGAGTGCCTTGAAGTAAGGTTAAGTCGCCTGTTTGATACCGGGTGCAGAAGTTGCATTTATATGGGGATCAAACGCTGGAGACCCTTGTATTGAGCGACATCACTGCACGTTAAAGAACACCAGATGGTCACAGTTTCTAAATCCTTCTACTACGGCATGCTTCATAATGACATTGTGTTTTCAGCATGTAAAACCCTAATAATTATCATTATTGAAGTAATGTTTTAGTTTGACACATTTACCGACAGTTCTTCATTCGTGGCGTCTTAAAGGGTTTGACATCATCTAGAGGGAATTAGCTTCTTCTCTTTGCGTCTTGCCCACAGGCTGAGTTGAGGGCCCTGCGGCCCAAGCTGGACGGCTTCTGCCTCTACATCTATGGCGTGGTCCTCAAGCGTCTCCAGCTGCGGCAGCAAGCTATCGACGTCTTCGTCGAGGCGGTGAAAGCCGAGCCCCTGCACTGGGGTGCCTGGCTGGAGCTGTCCTCAATGGTGGCTGACTGCGACCACCTGCGAAGCCTCGATCTGCCCGACCATTGGATGAAGCAGTTCTTCCTCGGCCACACCTACCTTGAGTTGCAGCTCAGTGAGGAGGTGCTTGAGACGTACGAGCAGCTGCAGAAGGGACCCTTCCTTGAGAGCACGTACCTTATGGCACAGGTCAGTACCTCAAGTCAGCACCACTTGGTGCAGGTCAGCACCGCTTGGTGCAGGTCAGCACCTCATGGTACTTAGGTCCTTACCTCAGGTCAGCACTTCATGGCACAGGTCAGCACGAGGAGCGGCAGTTAGCTTCAAAGGCATACTGACACGACTTTGAGACCTCTATAAAGGAACGCTTTTCATTTTCCTCAGTGTGCAGTGTCACTGCTTTCCATGCACTGTATTCAGAAAACGTGTACAAAACATTTTGCTTTGATATTAAAGTTCTTGTCGCTGGGCTTCAGCAAGCCAGCCCCATTTCTATAGACATTAGTTCACTGAGCCAACACAGTACCACTGAGCTTGCGAACTCTTCGCCTTGCATGCAGCCTAACCGCAGAAGTGACTGTCGGGGGGGGTCACTGGACAACAATTCACTCGTTGTTTACATACACCACAAGCACATGACAGATTTGCCGGTAGTACGTCGCAAATTGCTGTCTCCCCATTACATCACACTGCAATGACACATCACGTAAAAGCCACCCCCACAATGTTGAAAGTATTTTTTCAAGGTAGTGGTATTAAAATATATTGGATGTATTCCCAGCCACTACAGTGCTCTTTTCAGGGTTTTCGATGTTAGTGCCTTTATTTAGCGTAACAATCAGAGAATATCTAAAATTTGTTTCAGTACTCTCTCAGGCTCAGGTCTGAAATGCCTTAAAGGGGCCCTTAAACACTTTTTTGAGTAACTGTAGAATTTACCGGAAAAGCATATAGTCTCCGAGATTCAACGCCGCAGAAATTTTAAGAATCCGTCCAGTACGAGCGGAGTTACAAATATTTGTCACACGCTGAAATCGCATTCTCTCTTCTCTCATCCCGACTAAAGCGCTGGAAGATAAGCAGTGAGGGATGGGAGGCGCAAACAAAAAACGTCACGCTCGCCTCGTGACCTTGAGCACTTTTTTTCTTTTTAATCGAATACATGGCTTTTTCACTGCGATTGCGCGTTCAGGTGTGGACAAGTGAGAACTGAGTGCGCCATGTTCAAATCAGCCTATGGCTGTGTAGGGAACTATGCGAACGACGACGAAGCAGCATGAAACGGCAAGCCACAGCGTTGGTGCACGCGCGACCCGAGCTTGCGTTTGTTTTGTATTTTCGGCCTGTTGGCGTTCCTCGCTCTTCTGGCGTTCCTCGGCCTTCCAGTAGGTCTGTACGTGAATAAACTGCGTGACAGCTGATAGATGGGTGTGTGGGAGGTGTGTGGACTCCCGTACAAACCTGGAACTTCGCTCCCGTAAGCTTCCCCCTCTACGTGACACGAACATGGCCACCGAGACGCCTCTCCAGGTGGGACCTTCGACCGTCCATGTCACTTGCGGTGCCGTGTATCCTCAACGAGACCCTCCTATCTTCACGGGCTCCACTGAGTCGGACGTCGAAGATTGGTTGGCGAGGTACGACAAAGTCGGCGCAAGTAACAAATGGGACGACCCAAGTAAGCTTGGCTACGTCACATTCTACCTTGCGGACACCGCGCAACTGTGGTTTAATAACCACGCAGCTGACATTACTACGTGGTCTGCATTCAAGACGGCTATTACGGACGTCTTTGGACGACCTGCGGCACGCAAGCTTCAAGCCGAGCACCGTTTACGTCACCGTGCACAGCAACCAGGCGAGACCTACACGGGCTACATTGAAGATGTGTTGCATCTATGCAACCGCATCAACTCTACCATGCCTGAGGAAGAAAAAATCAGGCACATAATGAAAGGAATTGACGACGGCGCCTTTCAGATGTTGCTCGCGAGAAATCCCCCCACCATTGCTGTCCTCGTTTCCCTCTGTCAAAGCTTCGATGAATTGCGTAGGCAGCGCGCAATTGCTCGTCAAGCCATCACGACGCCAGACACGCTCGCAAGCTTGCACCTAGCCGCCCATCCTACCGACCAGCAGCCGCTGCTTTCGTCAATCAAGGACTTCGTCCGCGAAGAGGTAGCGCGCCAGCTGTCACTGCTGCCACTGACACATGAGCCCACGCAAGCTTTGGCACCGGACCTCCAACACGTCATTCGGACCCAAGTCGCTGAAGCCCTTCCGCCGGTGCATCAGCAACCACCAGTCACAACGCCTCTCACGTACGCCGCCGTCGCTGCTCGGCCTACGCAACAGCGTATGCCGTATGTTCAACCTGCCACGCCACCCTATGTCGTGCCTACAACCCCAATTGCGGCGCCGTATCCCTACGCGAGATCTCCAGCTCCATTTTACCGTCGCTCAGACGCTTAGAGGACGCCAGATAATAGGCCCATCTGTTTCGCCTGTGGTATCGCTGGACACGTCGCCCGCCACTGTCGCCGAGATCCCCCTCCAGTCGACGCCGTGGGCCGGCCAATGGCGTCGTCGTCTAGGACGCCATCAAGGTACACCACTGACGGTTCTCGACCCTACGCAAACCATCGGTCACCATCGCCACGACGACGCTCCCTGTCACCTATGCGTCGCCGACCTGCTACGGAAGAGGGAAACTGATCGCTGCAGCTCCGGAGGCAACAGCTGCATACAATTCGAACTGCTTAAGGCCTCCATCTTTCTCGCCGCAAAACGTTATTGACGTCAATGTTGAGGGGACCGCCGCACAAGCGCTTATCGACACAGGGGCCGCCGTTTCCATAATCTGTGAGTCCTTATGCCGCAAGTTGAAAAAGGTGACGACGCCTCTTTCGGGCCTGATGCTCCACACGGCCAACTCGCAGTGCATAGAACCTACAGCTGTGTGCGCTGCACGTGTCACTATCCAAGGTGAACTTTATGCCATTGAATTTTTTGTGCTGGCATCCTGCTCCCACGAAGTCATTCTTGGATGGGACTTTCTTTCGCGTCATCGGGCCATCATAGATTGCTCACGTGCAGAAGTTGCCCTTACACCGCTGCCAACCTCTTGTTTTGTGGATTCTCTTCCTGAACCTTACAAACTTGTCGTTGTTGCAGACACGGAAATATCACCGAGAACATCCACCCTTGTAGCCCTGACCTGTACGGCCGCTCCTGCCGGAACTGTTTTGTTCACTCCGTCTGACGTATTTACCCGCCGCCGTAGCCTACACCTGCCCTTTGCCGTACTCACCGTGGAATCCGGTGCTACCGCCATGCTCGTCGCGAACTCGCTATCGTCGCCAGTTACCTTACTTCGCGGAGAATGTTTGGGTAACATACAAGACGTTGACCTCTTGCGCCCTCTAGAGTTTGCCGAACACGCACCTCACCTCCAGCTCAATGCTATGACGCCACCTGTGGCCACAGTGCCCGCGCCAGACTCATTCCAGCCCTCTGTTGCCGCTGAGCTATCGCCGACACAAAGAAGCGAACTCTTGTCCCTTCTTCGAGAGTTCCGTTCTGTCTTCGATTGCGCTCAACCATCTTTGGGTCGCACAGCGAACATCACGCACCACATTGACACCGGTACTCATGCTCCCTTACGCCAACGACCATATCGAGTTTCAGCGGAAGAGCGCCGTATTATCAACGAACAAGTCGACGATGTGCTCAAGCGTGGTGTCATCCAGCCATCGCAGAGCCCTTGGTCGTCCCCTGTTGTACTTGTGCGCAAAAAGGATGGGTCTATCCGATTCTGTGTCGACTACCGCCGGCTCAATAAGATAACTCGGAAGGATGTGTACCCGTTGCCACGCATCGACGACGCTCTCGACTGCTTGCAAGGAGCAGAATATTTCTCCTCCTTAGATTTACGCTCAGGATATTGGCAAGTTCCAATGGCTGATCCTGACCGATCGAAGACTGCATTTGTAACACCTGATGGGCTGTATGAGTTTAACGTCATGCCGTTTGGACTCGGCAACGCCCCAGCTACCTTCGAACGGATGATGGACACCATCCTTCGCGGCTACAAGTGGAACACGTGCCTTTGCTACCTAGACGATATCGTCGTTTTTTCTCGCGACTTTTCCACTCACCTTGTTCGTCTTAGTGCTATTCTCACGTGCCTCACCTCTGCTGGCCTTCAACTTAACATCAAGAAGTGCCATTTTGCCGCACGTCAGCTCACCATACTGGGTCACGTCGTCTGCAAAGAGGGTGTTCTCCCGGATCCGGCGAAACTCCGCGCCGTGGCCGACTATCCGAAGCCCAATTCCATCAAGACGCTTCGAAGTTTTATCGGCCTGTGCTCTTACTTTCGTCGATTTGTGCGCAGCTTCTCTTCCATCATCGCGCGTCTTACCAATCTGTTGACAACTTCCAAAGGCATTTCTGCTTGGTCAAAAGAGTGCGACGAATCCTTCACCGCGCTTCGGCGGTTATTATTATCACCTCCAATTCTACGACATTTTGACCCTGATGCGCCTACGGAGGTCCACACCGACGCCAGTGGTGTCGGTCTTGGTGCTGTATTGGCTCAACGAAAACCAGGGCACCAAGAATACGTGGTCGCTTACGCGAGTCGAACACTCAAGAAAGCCGAGTGTAATTATTCCGTCACGGAGAAAGAGTGCCTCGCAATTGTCTGGGCTTTGACGAAGTTCCGCCCATACCTTTATGGCCGCCCTTTCGAAGTCGTTACGGACCACCACGCTCTATGCTGGCTATCATCGCTCAAAGACCCGTCGGGGCGCCTTGGTCGTTGGGCGCTTCGCCTACAGGAATACGACATTCGTGTTGTATACCGATCCGGCCGCAAGCACTCCGACGCTGATGCGCTATCCCGCTCGCCGCTACCGGCTGACCCAGCCTCCTCGTCACCTTCTTCAGCTGTCATAACACCAATCGACTTCACAGACATGGCATCGGAACAACGCAAAGATGTGTGGATTTCCCAACTCCTCGCCTTTTTGACTGATCCGTTAGCTAATTTAGTGTCAAGAACTATCCGCCGTCAAGCCACACATTTCTCTATTCGAGACGACCTACTCTATCGGCGGAATTACACGTCTGAAGGTAGGAAGTGGCTGTTAGTGATACCCAACCACATGCGCTCGGAAATCTGTACTGCTTTCCACAACGACCCGCAAAGCGCTCACGCTGGCGCTCTCAAAACGTACAACCGTCTACGTCAGCGGTACTACTGGCGCGGCATGTACACATTTGTCCGCAAGTACGTACGTGCTTGTACTGCATGCCAGCGACGTAAAGTCCCACCTCAACGCCTTGCCGGTACACTTCAGCCTCTGCCTTGTCCAGCGCGTCCGTTTGACCGCGTCGGTATCGACTTATACGGACCACTTCCCACGTCGTCTTCTGGAAATAGGTGGATAATTGTCGGCGTGGACCACCTCACGCGTTACGCGGAGACAGCAGCACTACCCGCAGCAACCGCGAGGGAAGTTGCGTTTTTCATCTTGCGCAACTTTGTTCTTCGCCATGGTGCTCCCCGCGAACTTTTGAGCGACCGGGGGCGTGTTTTCTTGTCTGACGCCATTCAAGCGTTGCTCGCTCAGTGCAACATGGTTCATCGCCTGACGACAGCATATCACCCGCAGACGAATGGCCTCACAGAACGATTTAATCGCACTCTCGGTGATATGTTGACGATGTACACAGCTTCAGACCAGACTAATTGGGACACTGTCCTTCCATTCGTCACGTATGCGTATAACACCGCTACGCACGCGACAACAGGATTCTCCCCTTTCTTTCTGTTGTACGGACGCGAACCATCGTGCACGCTGGACACTATCCTCCCATACACGCCCGACTCCTCTGAGTACACTGCAATTTCTGATGTTGCCAGGTACGCAGAAGATTGCAGACGATTGGCCCGTTCTCTGACAACCGAGGACCAAGGCCACCAGAAGCTACGGCTTGACACCGGCCGACATCTCTCTACTTTCACGACTGGTGCTCTCGTTTGGCTTTGGGTTCCACCGAGCACTCCTGGCCTTTCGTCGAAATTACTGGCACGATACCACGGGCCCTACCGCATTCTCGCCCGTACGTCACCCGTCAATTATGAGATTGAGCCATTGACACAGTCTCATGACTTACGCCGTCGTGGCCGAGAAATTGTGCATGTGAGTCGCCTGAAGCCGTATTACGACCCCACTATAGTGACTACGCCTTAAGTCGCCAGGTTGGCTATGCTATTCACCGGGGGCCAATGTAGGGAACTATGCGAACGACGACGAAGCAGCATGAAACGGCAAGCCACAGCGTTGGTGCACGCGCGACCCGAGCTTGCGTTTGTTTTGTATTTTCGGCCTGTTGGCGTTCCTCGCTCTTCTGGCGTTTCTCGGCCTTCCAGTAGGTCTGTACGTGAATAAACTGCGTGACAGCTGATAGATGGGTCATCTATGTTTGACTTTTAGGCATATTCCGTGATTTGCCGAGGGAAGAGAAAGCAATTTTTAGCTGACTTTGATAATTTGTTGCGAATTCCAGGCCGCAGGCTGCGCTATTACATTTGGCTCGTGTGTTCTTGGAAGCCTCTACTACTGATGGGCAGCATTTTCTGACCATGCTCAAAAAGTGTTGCAGGGCCCCTTCAAGGGGATAGTGAATAGAAATATGATTTCCATGATATTATTAGAAGAGACACTGGTCTTAAAAAAAGTTTTTATTTCTTGATTGAATTTTTTTAAACTTAGTGAGCTTATGCATATATGTGTGCTGTCTTTAAATAAGCAATTATTTTTCTTGTACAAGGTGTAGTCTCTAAAATACAGGATATTTCGTGTGCCCTTTGGGGAGCAAGATTTTTTTTAAACTGAGAGAGCTACCAAGTGAGTTGACATATCACACTAATCTCGAATCAGGACTGTGTGCAGTGCAACAAAAATGGATGTTCTAAATCAATTTGAACAAAAGTTATGGTACGTTGAACATTTGTGTGCAAGTCAATTTCAAGCTAGAATTTCACTGGCAACTGTTCAGCATTCCATAACTTTTCTTCTAGTTGGTTTAGAACATTCATTTTTTGTTGCACTGCAATCTGCTTTGATTCCAGATTAGTTTGATATGCTTATTTACTTCATAACATTCTTAGTTTAGGCAAAAGCTTGCTCTCCAAAAGGCACATGAAATATTAATTATTTGAAAAACTGCACTAAAAACGAGAAAAAATAATTGCACATTTGAAATTGGCAGACATATATACATACACTTGCCAAGTTTCATCAAAATGGATCAAGAAACAAAGTTTTTTCAAGTGCCATGTCTCCCCTTAAGTTGCCTTTTCAAAGTACCAAAAGTACCACTTTTATCTTAAGAAAATTCTTGTCAATTCAGCTGTAAAATGAGCAAGAAGAAAAGGCATATGGTGACGTTGGTTTGAAGTTTGCGCACTGGTGTCACAAGTTTCGACCGCATGAGGTAGGGCCTCCATAATCCTTGACAAATAAAAATTAGAGCTGTGCAAATAGGAAAATTTTAGGTTTGAAGTGAATTTGGATAGGAAAGTGTGATTGAACATTTTTCGAATATGCCTAGAATATTTGAAACTGTGTAGCAAAATGGAAGAAAGAAAAACTGGAGAGGATGCCTCAGCATATTTTAATGAGATAGCAACATTGAATTGTGGTGTTTTATAGTCGTCTTGAATTGCTAGAGTGAGGCAATAAAGAGGTAGATTTGTATTTATTTACGTGACTTGGTACAACTATTTGTTGCCTTAACAGGCAAAAGGCTAAGACGCTATGTCCTCAGCCATTTCCCAACCCTTTTAAACTTCTGTGGAAGCCCAATTCATGTGGTGGACAAGAGTGCGCTCCCTTTTCAAATCTGCCATTCGAACATTGGTGTATAAGACTGTTTGAAATTTTGGATGCTAAAAAAATCCTGCCCAAATTTCCAGTTCAAAACGGCATTAATTGAGCCCCCCCCCCCCACCCCACCTCTCTGCCTCTTCTATCATCTCCATGTTGGAACGAGTGTTTTCTTGAGTGAATACATTTGCGGCCGTGATAGAGCTTGAAAAATGACCTTGCTGCAGTTTCGAGAGGGAGACGGGGTAACATATATTGAAAATCCGATGGGGCCACTTTGAACGTTGAGTGTATTTGTCCTCAGGAAGTTTGAATAGTAAAATTCTGGTGCAAATCGAATAGCAAACACCATTAGGAAAAATTTGGCAGATCCCGCGTACCTTGGAAATATACGTTATGTGAAGCATGCGTAGGGAAGGTGACCGCGTTGTAATTTTTTCATTGAGGGACACTTCATGAAATGATGCTAAATATGTGTATAAATATTGCAGACATAGAGATATGTTGAACAGTTGCAGATGCTTTCATAACAAGTTGCTTGCACTTGCGCAATGATGCCAACAGGAACATGAGTATGAGCAACACCAGAAGCAATAAGCTGATATGAAGTGCTGGTGCTCTAGACGATGATAGCCCTGGACACTGCTACAGAAATCAATTCAGAAAATGATACCTAACTACAATTGACGCTAGCCCGACACGACGGCTGTATGATAGAAGTAGATATGTAATGTTTATAAAATTGAATTGCCCCCCACCCCCCTTCATTTTGTTTGACATTTCATAAACATTGTGATCTATTTGAAAAGTGGTTCCTCGACCTGGCACGGCTCTTTGGTAGAATACTTTATTTCCACACAGAATGCTTGGGTTCGACACCTGCTGAGACCCTGTTATTTATTGTATGCATTCATTGGGTCAATGCTGCTGATGTCAGCTTCTTCTTAACGCTCACCCATTGAAATTACCCAGGCGTGTTCTCGCCTTCCCAGGGAGTTACTAAGTTTCAGCCTTCTGCGACACACGCGTGCATACCAGTGGCACACGCGCGCCCTCAGGTATGTGCCACTGTGTAACGGAAGTGTTTGACGATGGACGTGATGGGATTGTCACATTATTCAAGTTTTGACTAGTGCTTCGTATTCGTCAAACCATCTTGTCCTCCCATATTAATTTTGGTTGATGCCAAGTTAAGGGGGTGATCACGAGAGCACCCTGTCGTAAGCAGCTAGACAGACAGATGAACGGGCGGATGCCAAAAGTGCTTGCAGTACGGAAAGAAATGCTTTGCATTTAATATTCAGAAATTGATTATTTGCACACCCCTAGTAAACATTAAAAATGGATTACCATGTCTTCAGAGGGAGCTAGCAACTTCAACATGAAAAATGAGAAAATTCTCTTGAGCTAATGCAGCCAAAGTATGAAAAATAACCAAGTTCATGCTGACATGCCGGTGCTTTGGATAATGCAGGCAATAGAATAGAAAGCTGGACTAGTTGAAATGCTTGCATGGCTGATGCATGGTAGAGACGATTACAAAAGGAACATGCAGCGCTTGTCCTGTGCATTCCGTGTTTCTTTCACGGAACACAGAGTGCACAGAACAAGCATGCACTGCGCAATGAATCCCACCCGCAGCTAGCCAGCCGTACTCCGAAAACAGGCCACGAGTTTAGGGTTGCACTTGAATCTCTGAAGCCTTATATTACTCCTACGCGCATTTCTCCTATTTGAAGATAGGAAGATAAGGCAGTGGACATGCTCTATTCTAGTCTTTTTGCAACAATGTAACTTGTGAGTAGGCATTCCCATCACTAGCCTACTGTAAAAATAGGCACCGGAATCGGCTGAACCCACCAGTGGACATGTGGCTGGACCCGAGCCTTGTACCGATTTTTTAACGCAAGGAGAGTTCTGTTGCATTTCAGTGGATCAGTTTTTCATGTATGCCTACTTTAAAGTTTATTTCACGTGAATGTAGCGAGAATCGAATAAAAAATGCTTGCATAAAAGCGAAGAGAGACTTAACAGAGCCTAGCAGGGCTCCCCGAGTTCAAAATGCTTGAGAATCCCTGCTTTAAAAAATACTAGGTCTGTGACCTACAGCACTCGGGAGGTTCAGTTAACACACTTTTACTGGTCATTATGAACTATTCTCGAATTGAACAGCAAATTATTGATGCGGTGGGCATCGTAGGCATTCGGGGCATTTTGCATCCTCAACACATCAGTGGCACTGATGGTGTGGCGCCATGTTCTTATTTTGACATCAAACCACTTTTCCAGTTCTGCATCATCTTGGTAGTCCTAGCAGCCTCCGAACAAACGAATGATTTTAGTGATAGTGATGAACTAAAGTGCTTATTTGGGCCAGTTGGTGCATATCCAAGGAAACAGAAAATAGTGCGAAAGAAGGGGAAGTAACACAGACAGACCCGGGTTGTTAGTCAGCGCTTGGTCTGTCTGTCATTGTCGCATGTCTTGCGCTGTTTCCTGTTTCCTCGAATAGCCATGCTTTGTCTGATGCGTAACCTGATGAGGGCAAACCTGACGCCTTGCCCTCCGGCGTAATTGCTGCTGTCCACTACAGTAGATACACATTGAAAACCAGTGAGAATTATGCCTTACTTCTAGGAATTTTCAACCATTATCACCACCACGAAGTAGTCATTGTCTGGTGGTGCTCACACTCGAAACCTGTAATTCGACAAACATGCTACTTTCCCTACCGCACTTACATTTCCAGTGCCCCAACACCACCCAGACCGCCCCCTTTTTTTTTTTTGCTGACTGTTTCCTCTTTCCTTTTGACTCACTGATTTCGCCACACCACCCTTTACTCCAACCCCCTTTGCGCACTTTTCCTTTCCTCCTCTATTTAAACTGGAGGAGAAGGTAGAAGCATGAAAATGCATGCACTAAGATAGGCCATCGCAGTCTTGAAAGAGACAAGTCTGCCTGATGGAACATTGGCTCCAGTTACAGCACCGCATTCAAAGTGTTTTCAATCCCTTCAAGCTACCATGTTTCCCCTGAACTTCTACCTTATTTGGATTTCACTGCAAGAGTAACATTGTGGCATTTTTACACTTTTGATGACGCAGGTCGCCATCGCCTACCACAACATGCGGGTCGTCGACAAGGCCATCGAGTGCTTCCAGAAGCTGCGCAAGGTTGACCCGTACCGGCTGGACAACATGGACATCTATTCCAACCTGCTCTACGTCAAGGAGCTGCGTGTTGAGCTGAGCCACCTGGCCCATAGCGTGTGCGCCATTGACAAGTATAGGCCCGAGACATGCTGCGTCATCGGCAACTTCTACTCGCTCCGCTCGCAGCATGAGAAGGCCGTCCTCTACTTCGCCCGCGCGTTGCGGCTCAACCCGAACTACTTCGCGGCGTGGACTCTCATGGGCCACGAGTACATGGAGATGAAGAACACCAATGCCGCCATCCAGTCGTACCGGCAGGCCATCGAGGTGAACCGCCGGGACTATCGGGCCTGGTACGGTCTGGGCCAGACCTACGAGATACTCAAGATGCCGAACTACTGCCTCTACTACTACAGGTCAGTTCAATGTTCTATTTCATGCCCCGCGATGTCGTGGTGATGTCTTACGTCGGCGTCATCAAGTAACATTGTCCCTTAGTCAAGGGTAGAGTTGTGCACCCGCCACTGCCCATGCTTGGTCACGCCGTTCAAGTTGCCGCTGAAATCCTGCGAAGGACCACGCCGCCGCTGCGCTACTATTATTTTTATTTTAACCCGAGCGAGAAACATGGCCATAAAATCAACACTTCACCTTCTTTTCTGCAGGTTTGATATTTTGAAAGCAGCATTTAAGGTGTCTTGCCTACTCCCTTGTGTCTGTGTTTGCATGCCGTGGCTACTTTAAGGCCCTAAAAGATCTTCTGATGATACACAATCGAGCAGGTTATTCTCTCTTGGCGTTTACTCCCCTTTCTTTTGCACTCCTAGTGATGTCAAAATGGCGATTCACGTGGCATCATTAGGGCACATGCTCTCGAAAGGTCCATAAACGAGAAATAAAGGTTTTGAGTTGTCTCCAACCCTGTTTTGCCATGCCTTCGCCCCCCATACGTCCCCATTTCGCATAACATTGAAATGAGAGCCACTGGTGGTAAGGAGGCAGAAACTGTGTCAAGTTTTTTCATTGTATTTATTACAATGGAAATGCCATTAACCCTCTTGATTATCTGTTTGCACCAACTAACGTCTCAAATCGATGAGACCATTCACGAAAAATATTGAAATACCCCTACAAAACCCACTTTTCTGGTAGTTGGTTTTTTGTAAAAACAATACAGGTGTGGAACTGTCTACCGTATGATATATTCAATGAAACTTATTATGAATCCTTTTTTTCTTCCTTGTAACAACGCCTACAATATCACTGCCACTAAGAATGGTTTGTTGTCTCGAAGCCTGTGGGCGTTTACAAATTCATGACTGTGACGTTGTTTGCAATTTGTGTCGCTCACCATTATTTGAGCGTTTTTTCTTAAAATATTTTGAGTGTTGTTGTATTTGTTGTATATATTGTATCGATTGCAAACTATGTAGTGAAATTACTCATGTGCACCTCCCCTATGAAATGCCTTACGGCGATGTAGGTGAAATGTAAATAAATAAATAAACTATAGCACTCGATGAATTTGTGATTTCGCTGCATTTTGAAAGTTTTCGATTGCACAAGCGGAAATGACAAGAGTCTGTAGCCTACAAGCTCGAAATATACAGCCTGCTACGCCAATATGATGTTCGTTTCCTACTTTTAACCTATCAAACAGTGGTGCACGTTTTATTTGGAGATGTGTTTTAATGGGGCAACTGTGAAATGACTTTCGATATCTTGTCTGTCTCTTGCATTATTCGATCTGTCAGATAATCTAACCAGTTTCGTTAGTCTTGTAGCAGTAAAATTTAGGACAGTACAGTGAGCTATATACAAAAATGATTGGTGGAACCTTCAGGGACAGGAAGAAAAGAAACTGGATCAGGGAACAATCTAGCACGGTGGAGTAGTAGTTAGGGTGCTCGGCTGCTGGCCCGATGGTCACGGGGTTGATCCTCGCCGCGGCGGACACATTTCGAATTAAGGGCGAATGGTAGAGGCTCACATAATGTGCGACATCAGTGCACATTAATGAACACCAGATGGTCAAAATTTTCAAAGCGCTCCACTAACGGCATCTCTCATAATTTATTTATTTATTTATTTATTTATTTAAATACTCTCAATGCCATTTGCGGCGTTACAGAGAGGAGTGGTTACAAGTTAGAGATGGCAGTCTTGAATGATGCATGATCAGGGTTGCTGGCGATGGAGGCAGGAAGGTGGTTCCATTCGGATGAAGTCTTCGGCACGTAGGAGTGGAAGTATATGTTGGTATGGCAGAGTGGCACATGGACTTTGAAGTTATGGTCGATGCGAGATGAAACGTAAGAAGGTGACGAGAACAATGTGCCCTTTATTTCAGGATTCATAAAAAAAATTTTGTGAAAGAGACAGAGTCGGGCCTGTTTCCTCCTGTTAGAAAGGGTAGGAAGGTCTAGAGAATTTTTAATTGATGAGATGCTAGCGGTACGGGAGTAATTAGCGACAATGAAGCGAGCTGAGCGATTTTGGATGGCTTCCAGTGCATTAACAAGTGAACAAGAATGAGGATCCCAGATTGATGAGGCGTATTCGAGTTTAGATCTGACTAGTGTTTTATAAAGAAGTTTTAATGAAACAGGTGCTAATGAAAAGTTACGGCGCAAGAAGCCGAGAGTGCGGTTAGCATTGTTAATCACATAACTGACATGATTATTCCATGTTAAATTGTTATCTATGTGAACACCAAGATATTTGTAAGTATTGACAGACGACAACAGAAAATTAGAAATTGAATAAACAGGGCTAGTGCAGTCAGTACTTCCTCGAGAGATCCTCATTATTTTGCACTTGCCAATATTTAGTTTCATTGACCAGAGTGAGCACCAAGATGTAATGTTGTCAAGATCAGATTGAAGTAGTGATGAATCATGAGAGTTAGATATTATGCGGTAGATGACACAATCGTCGGCAAATAGCCTGATTGTTGATGTAATGCTGGATGGAAGGTCATTAATATAAATTAGAAAGAGTAAGGGTCCAAGGACAGAACCTTGCGGCACACCAGAGATTACTGAACAATTGCGTGAGTCATGATCGTTAGCTGTTACATGTTGGGTTCTGTTAGATAAGAAGCATTCGATCCATCGTAATGTGTTTGAGTCAATATTTAGCATGCTTAGTTTTAGTAGGAGTAAACGGTGAGAAACGGTGTCAAAAGCTTTTTGAAAATCAAGGAAAATGCAATCGATAATGGAGCCAGTGTCAGAAGCTGAAAATAAGTCGTTGGTGAAGAGAAGTAGTTGGGTTTCACATGAGTAGTGTTTCCTAAAACCATGCTGACTGTTGTGAAAGAAGTTATTTTCTTCGAGAAATATAATTAAGTTAGAATAGATTATGTGTTCGAGAAGCTTACATGGAATACTAGTCAAAGTGATGGGCCTGTAGTTAGAAGGATTAGATGAGTCACCTGGTTTAGGCACAGGAACCACCTTCCCCGCCTTCCAGTCACTGGGCAATGAGGCATTTTGTAATGACTGTGAAAAGAGCTGTGAAAAAATGACTGAACAATAAGTGGCAGTCTGTTTGAGAAATTGGGGAGCGATTCCATCTATGCCAGGTGCCGAGGCTTTCATTTTTAATATGAGGTGAAATAGCCCCAATTGATCAATGATGATTGGTTCCATTCGGGGATATCCAGGATCGGCTTGAATTGGTAAATGATTGGAGTTGTCAACGGAAAATGATTTTTTAAATACGTCTTGCAAAGCCTCGCAGCACCTGTCACTTGCAATCGCCAAACCAAGTTCGTCACAAAGATCAATGTTCTTATTTTTTGGACCATTTACTAGACACCAAAACTTACGAGGGTTAGACTGTAGAAGAGAGGGAAGGGTATCGCTGAAGAAACTATGTTTAGCTACTGCATAAGCTTTTTTGTATTCTAATGTTGCGTTGTGATAAGCCGCCCATCTCTCCGTGGTGTCAGATGATGAAGCGCTGCGGTAAAGTCGTTTTTTTTTATTACGTAAGCGAAGAAGTGCTGATGTGAACCACGGAGAGCGGAACGCCGTTCGAACAGTTCGTAAAGGAACATAACAATCTATAAGTGAATTAAACTTATTTTTGAACGATACCCAGTTCTCCTCTACAGTGTTATCAGCGGCACATGCAATGTATTTTTCAGTGAAAACTTCCAACTCAGTACATATAGATGCATAATCAGCTTTCGCATAATCTTTTATAACTTTAGTTGCGTGCATAGGACGCTGTGGTTGCATTGCGCAGGTGAAGTGTACAATGCGATGATCACTAAGCCCGGGTAGGTAGTGAATCGATGAAATGACCGAAGGATTAGTTGTGAAAACCAAATCAAGTATATTTGAAGAAAATGCTGTGATGCGCGTGGGTTCATGGATTACTTGGGTTAAATTAAAATCATTGCATATGTTTAAAAAGCAATTACCTTCCGCTGAAAGACAGCTAGCCGTTCCATCCCCACTGCCCCAAGTAACTTCTGGGAAATTAAAATCGCCCATGACAAATATATGAGAATTTGGGTACCTGACAGAAACTGCGTGCAAACAGTCATGGAAGTTTTCGCAAAAGTCTGAGGGGCAGCGAGGCGGTCGGTAGCAAACGCACAAAATCACGTCCTGATACGCAAATCGAACGCACGCGCATACGATTTCTAGTGGCGAACTTATGGGAACAATATGAGAGGAAAATCTATCTGATATCGCGATAAGAACACCGCCCCCTGTTCTTGTTATTCGATCTGATCTGTAAAAATTGTAGGTGTTTTTGCAGTGTAAAACCTCAGTGTTGCGAATTTTACTTGACAACCAAGTTTCTGTTAACACTACTATGTCCGCAGAACAGTCATCAATTATAGAAGATAACTCGTCACGTTTACTTAGCACACTTCTAATATTTGTAAACAAGACTGAAACTGGTTCAGGTGTTGTGGCATGTTTAGTAGGTTGGGATTGCTAGGAAGAGGGAAGAACACTGCTAGGAATATTGGTACTTGAAGGGGAAAGTGAAGAAGTAAATTCACGGGTAAGTTCACAAACGCTGTCGGTTTGACTGCAGTAAACGAAGCATTTTTTGTTAATGAATAACTTGTTGTAACGCACTGCAAACTGTTGACCAGTCGACTTTCCGTACTCGTACAATTTTTTACGCGTGTTCCTAGTTTCTTTGCAAAAATCTTCACTTAAGCTGACACCGATACCTTTTAATTTGGCCTTATTTGCCATAATGCTTTCCTTAACCTTAAAATTAGAAAGCTTTACAATTACAGGACGGCACTTCTTATTTGCGTATGAACCAAGCCTATGCGCACGTGAAATGGCATCGGTCGGCAGTTGGAGACCTAGAGTGGACATAATCTCGCGAACCTTATCTTCGGACTGCGACCATGTTTCGGCTGCAGCATCAGGTATTCCGAAGAATAGAAGGTTTTCTCGCCGTGACCTATCCTCGAAATCATCTAGGCGTGAACGTAATTCAGCGTTCGCCCCACGAACAGTATCACTTATAGTTTGCTGCAGGTTACTTGGAGGCATTTTGTCGAAGGAATTTACACGAGCTTCTACAGCAACCAATCTTGAGTTAATATCTGACACAGTTTGCTCCAAAATCGCCTGACTGGACTTCAATTCATCAAGAACTGTTTTTAATTCTTTATGGCGTGCGTCAACGTGCGCATTAATTGCCTTCACGACTTCAGCCAGCTCATCAGGAAGACTAGAAGAATTATTGGGACCTGGATTGGATTCGACGTCACCACTCAAAAGCAATAGTTTCACAACATGAACACATTCGCAAATACATAAAAAAAGTACACTTGGGCATGGTACAAGCAGCAGACACAGGTTGTTTGACTTTTTAGAGTGGCATGAGTGAAATTTACCAACCTGGAGTAGAAGAAAAAACGGGTTCTTAGTCGACTGCATAGCTGCTGCTCGACCATGCCCACTGAAGTCGCGCGGGGGATGACGGCTGCTTATAAACTTGTGGCTGGGTGATGACGATGCTGATGAGCATTCGGAGATTATCGGAGTGACAACAGGCAGGCTTGTTGTGCTATCAAACACGGGGCACTGCCAAGCATGATTCCAAGCCGAAGAAGAAGACTGCAGAAGCGTTGGCGGTCCGCCCTGAACAACATGCACCCGTGACGCGAGGCACCACGAAGAGAACCTCGCCGTGTCGTTCCAGTTGGAAGCGCCCTTCGAAGGTAGGTGAAAGCCGTCCGTTAGAGCTTCTTTGCAGGGGGCGGAAGCCAGCATCGTCAGCAACTGGAGTAGAAGAAAAAACGGGTTCTTAGTCGACTGCATAGCTGCTGCTCGACCATGCCCACTGAAGTCGCGCGGGGGATGACGGCTGCTTATAAACTTGTGGCTGGGTGATGACGATGCTGATGAGCATTCGGAGATTATCGGAGTGACAACAGGCAGGCTTGTTGTGCTATCAAACACGGGGCACTGCCAAGCATGATTCCAAGCCGAAGAAGAAGACTGCAGAAGCGTTGGCGGTCCGCCCTGAACAACATGCACCCGTGACGCGAGGCACCACGAAGAGAACCTCGCCGTGTCGTTCCAGTTGGAAGCGCCCTTCGAAGGTAGGTGAAAGCCGTCCGTTAGAGCTTCTTTGCAGGGGGCGGAAGCCAGCATCGTCAGCAACTGGAGTAGAAGAAAAAACGGGTTCTTAGTCGACTGCATAGCTGCTGCTCGACCATGCCCACTGATATGGTAACCTTAGCATGTAAAACTCCAGATATTATTATTAGGTCAGGGAATAAACAGGTGTTATGGACATCTAACTCAAAATCAGAAAGGAGAATTGTGCATGGGCAGAGCATGTAGCGTGAAATCATGAGAACCACTGGTTATTGAAAGTAACATGCATTTCAAGTGAAAGCAAGCATGCGAGCAGCAAGCAGAAAATTGAGTGGGAAGATAAGGTTATGAAGCCTGCGAGGGAAAACATGGCGTCAGCGAGCACAGGACCGCACTGATTGGTGAAACATGGAAGAGCCCTTCGCCTTCTGTTTGGCGTAGCCAGGCTGATATTGATAGATGTCAAGTTCGTGGATGTCGACTGTATACTGTACACTCAAACCTCAATATAAGAAACCCGAATATAACAAAATATCTGTTATAATGAAGTAAATGAATATTATTTCAGTATAGAGAGTGTTAGGAATATGCCTTCATAAGAAATATTTGGTTGTAATGGACTTACTTTCGTGTAATACCCTTGTCACACAGGTAAGCTTAACCACTGTCATACTCAAGTGCAGTTAGCGGACGTAACTGCAGTTACCGTAAACCGCACAAAGGCGCTGTCACACGCTTGCAGCACGGACCAACTTATATGCATACAACAAACATAGTTTTAACTTTAGTCAATGATGACGTTAAAGAGACATAGTGCCATTAGTAGCAAATGATTGCACAAGTTCAAGAACAGCACCATTCTGCGCAAAAACAGTTTGTTTCCAACCCGTAGCTTTGCGTTTGAAACGACCCGGTAGCAACCAAGCTGTGTAGCCGCACGCCGCGGTACGGGTCTCGTTGTCAAGACTCATTAAAGTAGCAAGTCTTCCGTGGCAGTGCTTATACACATAATTTGTACACACACTTTATATTCCAAAATGCGCATCAACGTCTGCATCATCTCAACAGTCCAGTTGACTTGCTTTTGGCTAGATAATTCACTGGAAGCCTAGTGGCTCCTGTTCGACGAGGGGGTCGCCATGTTGTCAGTTTACGACGCTAACAGAGCTTGCCTACCTCCATTTACAAAAATGTAGCAGAATAACTGCAGTTAGGTTTGTCGTGTGACTAGGTACAACATTGGACTTAATAGCCGTTGTACTTAATTGTGGCTAGACTACCCGTGTGACAAGGGTATAAGGTGCAACTTTGCTATAAGGAGGAGGTTTGACTGTATACGGGCAACATGCAGGCAAGCACAGGAGCTGCGGCCCAATGACTCGCGCATGATGGTGGCACTGGGCGAGGCGTACGAAAAGCTGGACAAGCACCACGAGGCCAAGAAGTGCTTCTGGCGGGCCCACTCTCTCGGAGACTTCGAGGGGCTCGCCCTGTTCAGGCTGGCGCGTGTCTATGAGTGCCTCGGCGAGTGTGAACAGGTGTGGTTCACTTTTGCGTTGTCATCGTACGGTTGTATGTTACTGTTACTCGACAGTTAGAGGGGTAGTGCCAAGAATTTTCAAAGGCCAAAAAGGGGTGGTCAACTGTGGCGCGATCTGTAGGTGAATTGCTCCCAGTAGTAAACATGGCGCGCTTGGTGGCTGATTTGAATAAATCTAGATACCAGTGATATAAATCAATAAAAGTGATCGTTATCCAACTGTCAGTTGTATTTTAGGTCGCGAGTCGCTATTAGGGAGTACTTGATGAAAAAATCTTGAAATGTTAAAGAAGCTGAACTCAAACCTTACATAAGGTATATAAGGTCTTTACTGATGTATGCCTGCTCCTTGTGGGATTCATCCCGTTCTGTAAAAGCTTTGAAATGCATTCATTCAAGCGTTCTAAGGTGTATCCGGGGGCAGTGGTTATGCAACATGTATGAAAATAACCTTGGAATGGCCTCAGATGAACACTGCAAAAACATTTTGTTTCAAGTTGTTTGACTTTATATGCGAGAATGAAACTGGCATTATGGCATCTCTATATTTGCATGTCCCGCATTATGTGTCATCCTGAAGTAATCATGAGTGTCAAGATAAAGAGTATCTACCAGGGACAGACCTTCCTAAATCTTTCTTTTTGTTGGTTTTATGGGACTGGGACCTGTTGTTGCGCGAGGTTGCAAACCAAAAGACTTTGATTTGTTTTATAGCGAGCACAATAATGCCGTTGATGCTGCGAATCTTGTGTGACTAAAGAAAAGATAGAGAACCTCTCTTTTGCAACTCTCCTCAGGCCTGCGCAGCATTCACCGACTACGTACGGCAGTGCGAGAGCCAGTGCTACCGGGCAGACCGCGAGGACCTGGCTCATGCCTGCCGCTTCCTGGCCAGGCACCACCTGGCCCAGAAGGACCTGGATGCGGCGTATGAGTACGCGCACAAGTGCACCGAGTTTCCCGAGACCAAGGAGGAAGCGCGGGGCCTGCTCAAGCAGGTGACGGACGCCCGGGTGCTCCTCGAACAGGACGTGGCGGGCGGGGACATGCAAATCGAGGAGGACGAAGAGGACGACGACTCGCTCCTCACCGGTCGAGACTTGCTTGTCTGCGAGGTCACGGACATTGGGGACTTCGGGACTCCGAACAAGTGATCGCTGTTGTGTAGATGGAAACTGAGGCAGTGGCTAGTCCGGTGACATGTGCGTCTTTACACAGCGCTTGTGTTTCATCATTTTTCTTATTCTTGGGTTTTGTTAATTTTTTCACACGCTGTGTAAAGCTCGCAGATGGTACATGGGAAATGGGCCGTGTGATTTCAGGCCTAAGGGGGCGACGAGAATTACTTGATGTGCCGCTTGGACAAGACTTCGTCACCTGCGACGTCGAGGATGCGAGGGAGGCTCTTAATGCTTCGGGGAGTCGTTACTGTCGTAAATCACTGACGCCCATTCAATTGTCTCGTACAAGAGCGATGGCTGCAGCGGTCGATGCATTGCCGAAACCTGTAAAGTCACTTAGATTGAAAGAGAATTTTTTTCTTCAATAAATTGTCTTTTACAAGAGTGATGGCTGCAGCCTTTGATGCTATGCTGAAACCTGTAAAGTGACATATTGAAATAGATTTTTTTCTTCGATGAATTGTCTTTTACAAGAGTGATCGCTGCAGCGGTCAATGCATTGCTGAAACCTGTAAAGTGATTTAGTGTGACTTATATTGAAAGAAAATTTTTTTTTTTTCAATGAATTGTCTTTTACAAGAGTGATGGCTCTGGCGGTCGATGCATTGCTGAAACCTGTGAAGTGATTTAGTGCGACTTAGATTGAAAGATAATTTTTTTCCTTCAATGAATTGTCTTTTACAAGAGTGATGGCTGCAGTGGTCGATGCATTGCTGAATCCTGAAAAGTGCCTTAGCGTGACTTAAATTGAAAGGCAGTTTTTTTTTCTTCGATGGGGCTTGTTAATATGTATGATGCAATGAAATGCAGAACAATTGCCTTTTCCATCGATGGAATCGCACCGACTGAAAGGGTGATTTTATGCCCTTATTTATTTACATTTATATAAGAATTAGAATACTACACACAAAGGCAGCAATGTCCTCATTGATTTACATGACCTAATTGTCTGTTTGATTCATTTGGTTTTGCACTGTGATGACAATTATGCGGGATTATGGACTGATGAGACATTGTGCAGACGATTTCTCGTTGGAGACGAATCATGCTCTTGAGGGAAGTGCATGCTTTCTTGCGAATCCACTTGTCATTAAGACTTTTCCAACATTCAGGGTTGGATCAGAAAAACTTCTTGGGTGGTCATAGCCTGACATTCCTATGTGCAGAAATTTGCCCCAGGTCAAATGTGTGTTAGTGCTCTTAGAGTTGCTGCAAAAAAAGAAAGGGATTTGGCCGTGACGTGCTGTTCAGAGAGCGAAACTCGCAAACAGTTAGTTGGGGATCGATGCCTGCAATGGGTGGCCACTGCCACGTATTAATCAATATTATATACACACCAAATTTGAAGGAACTAAGGGAAGTGTGGCAGGCATTGAATCGTTGAGCTCACTGCAGGAAAAAATTAAAAAAGAATGGTGAAGTACTCATTCCATTGAGATACTATATATTCACAACCACCAGCTGTTGCCGTGTCGTGTGGGAAGATGGAATTGTGGGTGTCAGTACGTTCTTGCATGAAGTTTGTTGTATGTGCGATATATAATTGAAGAGCGAGATGATGAAATGGGTAACGATCCAGGCAACTTTTTTATGTTGGAAACATCCGAGACGTTATATCAGGACGTATATTATCATTGATCATGATGTTGTTTACCTCATGTTGCAAAGACATTGTCTTTTGTTTTGTGCCATTGTGGGTTGAATAACGTGGTTTTGTGCTTACCGTCACTAAAGCCAATTCATCTGTTAGAAAAAGTTGTGTTCATCTGTCCACACATTCTGAGACGCCATTCCAATCTTGGTGTCCAACTGGTGTTCCTTTGTTGAGCCACAACTTGACGGTCTGCGGGGACTTACGCTGATGAAGGCACTTCTTGTCAAAATGTTGCCTTCAGCAACATTCCCTTTTCAACCATATTCAATCGCTGACCAAGGTGGACCGCCAGTAATGTGTCCAATTTGGAATCCACAGATAGGGCTTGTTTTACACCTCTGATCTGTTGCTGTTCAGTGGTAATGAGAAAGACACAGAAAAATGCTGAATTCTGCCGTAGTTGGTTAAACCTCATGATAATGGAGTTTCATCTGACATGAAAATTGCTTAATTTGCGAGAATTCTTTATAAACGTATGTATTCCAGGGACCGTACGAATGGCCACACCAATTTCTCAGTCGCTTTGTTATGACCGAAGATTAGTTTTATCCCTGTTTGTTATAAGTTCTAAGAAAGATAATTTATTAGGAGGCAGAGAGGCTGGTCTGAGCTATTGCACTCTACTAGCCTGGTACTCGGCAGCGGCCCAAAAGAGAAAAAAAATTAGTGACAATGCGGAGGTAAGTGGTGTGTATGTATGAAACACGTAGTACTGGTTTTGTAAAAGTCTGGTGTCCGATTCTATGCCCTAAAAAGCCAGTGACTACCCTGGTAGCAGTCGTTCTCTTTGTCTCGCCGCACATTGACAACAAAATGCTATTTTAACTTAGCCTTGGGAACGCTATTCCTGTCTGCGTTGGAGCGAGCGTTCTTGGTTTAATGTGTAAAGTGGGCAGTCACAAAATAGGTGTAACATTTCGCAAACTTGGCATCATTCACAGTAGCGGCTGTCTGCACGGGGAATGGTGTGCGAAGCAGCGAGTGAAAAGGGTGCGGCTTTGATGATTCATCCTGGGCAAAAAGTCATTTCAGGGTTTGTTTCCCACCTACATCGTCTGACAGACCAATAAGTTGCTTTACGCTCTCGCACGAGTGATTTCAACGAAGAGTTCACGTCACTTCGCGAGTGAGGCACCACCACATCAATAGGGGAATCATACGCAGGTTGATGTGAAATGGACAGCACTAAATTGTGCATACCTGGTGTAGGTCAAGAATTTCCACTCTGGAACTTGACGAGAAGCACCTGTGCAGATAAGCACATAGCGACTATCACTGAGATGCTGAATTTCTGATCAGTCACGTCTCAATGACATAATACTTTTATAAAGCTTTTTGGTTCCACGTCGACTTGTCTTCGAGACTGCCTTGGGATGACAAAATAGCGTGTTCGCACGGGCGATGCGACCCCATTCCTAACAAAGGCTCATCGCAGCAAAACATGCCTGTGTCGGAAACATGGTAGCCTGCAAGTTTTGATTCTACCCACTTTTAATAGGGACACATTGTTCAAGGCAGCCAATATTTGTGCAGCCAATATTGTGTTTCCTGTCAGGATTATGCCACAGAAATCGGGTAAGTACCACCACTGGTAAACTGGGCAAGAACACCACTGGGCATCCGAACCTCAAAGAGCGTGGCCTTTGATCAGGACTCGGAACTCTAGCCCACACTTTCACGTTCTGCACACACACTCCTTCCCCTTCTTTTAGGACAAAGAGATCCTTAAAAGCGCGGTCAACATTGTAACTTCTTGCCTTATCTTGTCGTTGTCTTCTGTCCTTGTGGTCAAGATCGTTAGTGAATGGCCAGTTGGGCCTGAGCTTGATATGAACTGGGATTCGTTTCGATGACAGTGTGCTCGACATTGTCTATGACACTTGTTCGAGCAGTTTGGCACTTGTTCCTGTCGAAATGTTGGTTGGTTGGTTGTTCCTCAGAGTTCTGGCGCAACCCACTACAGGGGATCGGCCATGAAACGGACGGTGCCTCACTTTTCAGGTGGAGTTGTTTTACCAGCTGGATTATTTAGATAACGATGTTTAAACAAAGAACCAATTGGTAAACGATAGATTAGAAATAAAATAGAGGTAATACAAAGAACGAACAGGCTAATATTTTATTTATTTATTTTCTGTATACTGTTAGCCTTTCGGCTGTTACATGGGTGGGACATACTAAGAATGACAAACATCAATACATTCAAATCATACAGCAATTTAAATAGCAACACTTGAACTTGGAAATGTCACATGACATACATTGAAAACACCGGCATTGAGGCTAAATGAAAAACAGTGCAGTCATAGTAAGCATACAAATAAATTGCAATAAATTAACATAGTAGACCATGCTTACAGAAAAATATCTTTGAGCCCTTCCTCAAATTTTTCCAGTGAATCACAATGAGCCAGTGGTAATGGCAAAGCATTCCACTGAGGAATTGTTTTTTGAAAAACTGAATTCGCATATACATTGACACGCTGTTGTGGTACTTCGTATGTGTAGTCGTTTACACTTCTTAGGTTTCTTCCGCGGCGTGGTCAATAAGTATTTTGTTGTGTTTATGTTTAATTTATTTTTTGACAATAAAAACAAGAACTTCATCCTTGCCAATTGCCGTCGTTCGGCTAAAGTGGGCAGTTGAAGAGAGCGTAGCATTTCTGTTACTGACTCAGTCGAGGAGTACTTTGAAAGAATAAACCTGGCAGCTCGCCTTTGTATTCTTTCTAGCATATTAATGAGGCCGAATTCCGAGGGATCCCACACAATGCTGGCATATTTCAATGTTGGCCGAATATACGTAAGATATGCTGCTAGCTTAACGGGAGTCGTAGCAAGTCTTAATTTTGTTTGCAAGTACCATAGTTTTCTCTCCACCACCGCACAAATGTTTTCCAAATGGGTCCTCCAATTTAGATTACTGGATATTGTTACACCTAAATATTTTATTTCATTTACGGTAGACAGGCGGGTAGAATAGATTTTAATTGAAATGTAAGACACGCTTACTTTTGTTTGTGACGTGCAAAGCAACTGTTTTAGTTTGATTTATTTCCATTTCAGATTCAGTGCACCAATTACTGACAGCATCAAGATTATCATTACGTGTTTTTGGTCAGCTTCACTGCGTATTTCTTTATAAATTAGGCAGTCGTCTGCAAAAAGTCGCACTGTAGTACTTCTATGCCGCATGAAATGTCATTTATGTAAGTTAAGAATAATATCGGTTCTAAAACTGAACCTTGTGGTACCCCTGAAGTAACGCTTAATGACTCAGATTTGAAGCCGTTTATTTCTACATATTGTGTTCTGCCTGTCAGGTACGCAATATATGATTTTAAATAAAGTGAATTTATGCCTCAGCTTAACATTCTAATCGTTTTGTTGCCTTTAGAACGCATAGGGTCTCGCAAACATTCCAGTGGCTAAATCCCTTTTCAGTTGGTCCAAAGGAGAGGACCACCGGATTTAGAGCCAACCTACACAGAGGTTCTTCTAACAGTCTCTTCCTTTGGTTTGTGTATAACCCAGACCAGACCTGTGTAGATAAAAGTTCAGGGGGGGACCTCGGCATCTTAGTCTCGTAATTGATATCTCCGCTGTTCTAGAGGAGCACCATCGATTTTTCCAAGGGTACTTAAGATGAGAAAAATCCGATGTTGCCAAGCGAGATTTTTCAAACGGATCTGACATGAAAAATTTTTCAAAGCGTGCCACGGCGATAAATGCTAGCGTCGGCAATATAGAAATTATGGAATAATTATGTGAGGCCACAGCGAGTGCATCTGCATATTCATTGAGGGTTAAACCTTTATGCCCTGGTATCCACACCAAGCGAATTAGTTGTAAATGTCTTGGGGCAAGGTCGTAAAATACTTTTAAAGCATTGGACATATTAGGCATAGTTAATGAACTACACACAGACAAGCAGTCTGAAAGAATAATAGCATCTGTTACTGATTGAGGTAATTTTCGTAACGCTAAGAGAATTGCCAGCAATTCCGCTTCATAAATAGGTGTGAAATCAGGTAAACGAATAGAAAAAGACTAATCCAACACTAAAGATGCAATTCCGACGCCTGCCTTCTCTTCGCGAACTGAAGCATCAGTTGCTATTACAATCTTTGTGTCTAATCTTGCCAGGTGGTCTTTCAAAATGGCATTTAGATATCTACTAGGAAAATTTTTGCAATTATTAGGAAAAATATTGTCAAATTCTATTTTCATTGTTTGAATAGGTGTTCTTAGTACACGTACTTCACGAAGGTTAACATGTAATGTTTCCAAGAGCTTCTGTACGACGATGACTTGTGGACACTTTAATCTAGACCACTGTTGGTTAATGTGTGAGGTAGAAGAGTCGCCACCATTGTCCGGATTTGCGAATGGTGAATGCTCTGCCCTACAGCGGTCATCGTCTTCAACATCCCTTTTTATTCATCAGCCACAGATACAGCTCTCACATTGCCTGGGCTGGGCAGAGGCTTTTCTTTAGTGCCAAAACTAAGGAAACTTGCGAGTGACAACTCATGCCGCGAGCCTGGTGCCAGGGGCAGCATAGAGATGCAGACTGAGGAGCTAAGCACTTCCATGCTGAATCCAAGTGAAGACAGTGATGAGGACGCATGCTTTACTCCTACTCTAGTTGGCACCCCACCTGCAGCTCAGGCGGACAAGAACAGACAATGCCTGGGGCGGTTTGCTGAGACCAACGTCAATGACGCCGGTGGTGGATGACACCAAGTCCAAATATCGCCTCATAACCAAGCAGAGGTGTGTCGATACCCTGCACCGCGTTGAGTTTCTGTTCAATGGTGCGAGAACACCAGGTCAAAGTTACAGAAAACGTACCCATGAAGTAGAGTCTGTTGCGTCCCTGTCCAATAAGTTGCTCGCCTCCTGGCGGGTCAAGCGAAGCAGGGAATCCCTCGAAGGTTGGAGGAACAACAGACAAATCGGCCCCCGAGTCCACTTTGAAGCGAAGAGTGCGTCCGTTGACTTCAACGCTGACGAAACGATGAAGTTCGTGGGAGGCATTTACTGCGAGCAGCTGAATGTGGCTGTGACGCTTCTTCCTTAAACGGCAAACTGCATCGAAGTGTCCTCTTTTATGGCATAAGTTGCATGTAGCTTTCCTGGCAGGGCAATTCTTCGCATAACATGAGGGTGCCAGCAAACCACAGGAGTCGCAGGTAACGTTCGACGAGACGCGATCCTGGTTAACCTCTGAACGAGAGGAGCGTTGAGACGCGTCTGAGCTGGTGCGGCCACTCGCTCGCTCAGGCACCGTGCACTGACCAGAGTGAGCTGCGTTGCTCACACTGCCCCGTCTCGAAGTCTTTGACATTCGCCGTTAGGGGCACGCTGAAAATACACGCGTGCGCGCGTACCCCATGCATCCCGGCCACAATCCGCCGACGGATGCAAGGCGCGAGACGCACGCGTCGCGTTCCATTCTTCACCGACGCCGTCTCAAGGTTGCTTTTTTTATCCGCTAGACTATGTTCTCGGCGCTGCAGTTAGACTGGAAAACTGTACTGAACGTTGCCGACAGGCTTTGCATGTGAACTGCGAGCCTGTTTTTCCTTTTCAGCATCATCAGGCTGGCGAGCTTGAGTCAGCGCATCTCTATCTTCGAGAGGCGGCACAGCTGGTTCTACAGGCGCGAGTCCGGTAGACCCGCAACAGAACAGTCGCGCACTAGACGATCCTCGACCGTGAGAGGATAGTTGCATTCCTTGAACATGTTCTTGAGCACGGTGTAGAACGCATCAACAGTCTCGCCACACAGCTGGTTGCGTTTGTGAAACCAGTTGGACTCGTAGAGTTCATTGACCCGGTGAACAAAGTATCCACTGAATTTTCTTTGACTGCTTGAGGCGTATGCTTCCGTGTCAGTCTTGAGAGATGACAAAATAACCCGAGCTTGAGGACCCATGCAGTAGAGCAAGGTGCGGACCTTTGTTTCTTCGGCAGCAGACGCTAAGCCTGACGCGAAGGAGAAGTCTTCGAACGGCTGAATTCATGCTCGACTCTGACCTGCATTGTCAAAGTCGAACGGCAGCGGAGAGCGAAGGGAAACGCAGGCGCCCAGCAGAAGAGCTTGGGGTCTCAGAATCTGGCATCCAAGTGGTGGTGGTAGTGGTTAGAATGAAGAGGAAAAAGGCACCTAATTTCTGTCTGCCTTCAGGCGACACGGCGCAGTGCCTTATAGGGGTGGGGGGAAGGAGGAATAAAAAGAATAGAAGAAAAATAGACGGAGAAGAAGACAGCCAAGCGAGAGAAAAAAAGAAGGAGATAGGAAAGTGGGGATCCGGTCGAAGCAGTCCAATGGCGGGGTGCCACAATGCGAGAGCTGCACGGCGTCAGGAGACCGCGGAGGGCGAACCAGTCGGCGGGAGCTACGCTGATGTCGGAGATCGCGAGGGCACAACCGTCCAGCTTGAAATCCTGCGAGCGAACCCATCCAAGTGGCAGGATCCCGCTTCTGACACCACATGTCGAGACGCTCTGCTGGGAAGGGTAAGCGCAGCCCCAGAGAACGCTTACGCAGCCCTCCGCCAGAGGCCACCGTACGCTCCGAAGTCACGTTCGACCCCCCCCCCTCCCCCCCTGTTTATTCTCCTCATTCCAACTCCTTACATAACGTGAGGGCACCAGTTGTGAGCTACTACCCCAACTTGTTGAAAAAAAAACATGTTGGAAATGTTGGAAATAAATAAATCATTCAATTTATTACCCATCCTCTACACTCTTGCTCCAGTTTTACGTCAAGTGACTGATCCCCTAAAATAGGTTGTTAGAACCGCCTTCCCACCAAGACGTCGTCGTCGACGATAATCTTGTGTCTTAAGACACAAGATTATGGAGTATTCCAGTGCCAGAATATTTATTTTCACTGAGCCGTATCGGAGACAACTGACGAGGAAAGTGGGTCAGTACGGACGTGCCGATTTCTGGCGAACTTATGAGCATGCCACCGCCATCTCGGTTTCACAGCAATTTTTTCGGCATGGGTGCATCATGAACAGTGAGCAGAACTCCTGTATCTCCTTTTATCTTCACCTGTATGCATAGGCGTGCGCACGCGGGGGGGGGGGGGGGAGGGAGTGGGGCGACTGACCCCTCTGGCCACCTAAGAGGGCGGGGAGGCGCAATGTCAGCCCTATACACTGAGTAATAGGAAGAGGGCGATGTGACTCTAGCGGGGGGGGGGGGGGGGGCGCAAAATCAGCACCATATATTGACTTCGCCCCCTCTAAAGCGGAAACATGCGCATGCCTTTGTCTGTATGTCCACCGCCACCGAGTTCTGGTATGTATGTGGTTCTGTGTCGGTCCCAGGATGCTCTTGAAGAGGTTCGGGCACAGCTATTCGAACTGGGCGCGCGTGATCCTGGTGTAGAGATTGGTACCATCGAAGAGGGCGTCAATCCCGATGCTTGTCTCCGTGGTGGAGGAAAGGATGAGTTTGGCCCGCTCAGCCGCCGTTCGCAGTCGATGCATGGCACGTGCCTTATTGGATATGTTTATGTCGAACTATCGCTGGATCTCGCCGTTATTGTAGTCGATAAGGTCGAACGCGTGCGAGTTCTTGATGGACAGAAGGGAAACGTCGAACGTGCCAGCGCCGAGGTCGACATTGAGAACGAGATCATTGCTGGTTACCTTGTCCAGGCCGTAGGCCAGGACAGCGGCAGTCGGTTTGCTCTGTATCTTGGACACGAGCGGCGATAGTTCAGGCGTCCTTGGTTGCCTGTCGGCGCGAATTGAAGCAGGCCGGCATGGTGACGCATGTGCGAACCCACACATGGCCGATATCTCCTCCGGATTAAACACTTTCTCCTCGCGTTTGTAGGTCACCTTAATCTTCAGCTCACTGTTGTCATTGATGAGGGTACAGGACAAGCGCTTAAGGTCATTCTGGAGCTCGAGTTCGTCGAAGGTACGCCCGGTGAGTCGCTTCGAGCTGAACACGGTCTCCAGATTCAAGGCAGCGTGCGCCTTGGCCGGGTCGCCGATGAGTCGCTCGGTCTCGGTGTAAGGTGACGTAACTGGGAGTCGTCCGGTTGCCCTGGTCGTTGGCGATAAACTCATCTTCCCCGTGCTGGAGGATGCCCAAGCATGAGTAAGTGGGGCCAAAGTTGATACCAACGGCAGGCTCTTTCGTATTGACAGTGATTGCAGCAATGGAACTGCAGCTACTCTGGGATCCACTGCTAGTTAGCTGTGCTGGCGTCGCCCCGCCGTGGTGGTCTAGTGGCTAAGGTACTCGGCTGTTGACCCACAGGTCGCTGGAATTCTGGCTGCGGTGGCTGCATTTCCGATGGAGGCGGAAATGTTGTAGGCCCACGTGTTCAGATTTGGGCGCACGTTAAAGAACCCCAGGTGGTCGAAATTTCCGGAGCCCTCCACTACGGCGTCTCTCATAATCATATGGAGGTTTCGGGACGTTAAATCCCACATATCAATCAATCATACCCACTCTGAAGGATGTGTTTTTCAGAAGAAGTGTTTGACAATTTAGAGTACTCGGTACTCTACTATGGGAGAGCTCAAAGCCATCCGTCTCTAGGGCCATACACTTGGTGATGCCGCATCGTCAAAAATCATTGATAATTGTATTTAGAAAAAAGTTCATTCAATCGTGAGACGCAACAAACCCATGAAACGAGCGTCTATATAACAAAAGTGTCCAAGTCCGTAGGGTGTCCCTAACGCACGTTACTGATGACTACAATTGTACTATGGGAGAGCACAAAGCCGTCCTGACACAATAATGTTTAGAGAATAATGCTGAAGATTTTAAATGCTTTTATAAACCTTACGAAGTTTGATTGATCGATTTCTTTTTTTATCCGGCGCGAACCACCATGGATGATCAGCCATAAAACGAGCGGTGCCTTGCTATATTCAACAATGGAGTCGACCGGGCACTTCGTCTTTTTGAAACCAGTAGGATCCAGACAGTGGGCATTTACCTTTTACAGTACATAAGTGTCCTTTGGACACTATCGCAATAAGTATCGGGGGTGCAGGGTGAAAGAAAAAGACCGGTACATGAAAACGAGGTGATCATCATCAAGATACTATCAAATGCTACCTACTACAAAATAAAGAAAAAAATGGCAGCATATCCACGGAGTGAATGATGGAGGGTGGGGAGAAGCATTCGTACGTCCATGCGTCCATCCGCCTGTCCGTGCGTACGTCTGTTCGTGCGTCCGTCCCTGCGTTCATCCATGCATCCGCCCCTGCGTCCGTTCATGCGTCCATCCATGCATCTGTCTGTGTGTCCATTCGTCCATCTATTCAACACTCCAAGTACCACCATCTCGCATCTTTTCATCGTATATTCCCCATATAGAAGCATCGCCATCCAGCGGACATTCCAAAGACTAAACGAAAGGTGGCACACGCGCACTTTCTTACGGCTTGCGCTTCGGGTCTACTTCCCACCTTTAAATACCTCGAGTTCATGGTATATACTAGTTCACTGTATCCATGGCACTGCGGCCCAATGCTCACTAAATCTTTCTGAAACCAAGGAGGTTACGCCCAGCTATTATAACGTAGCAACCTTTTCATGTCAGATAGTGCTCAATGTTCATGCCAATGGCTGCTAATGAGAAATGAGAGACAGGAGAATTCGGCTTTTACTTTCTTACGGCTTGCGCTTCGTATCTACTTCCCACCTTTAACCACCTCGAGTTCATTCATGGTATATACTAGTTCATTGTATTCATGGCACTACGGCTCAACGCTCGCTAAATATTCCTAAAACTAAGGAGGTTACACCAAGCGAGTATAACGTAGCTACCCTTTCTTGTCAGATAGTTCTCAATGGACATTGCAATGGCTGCTAATTGGGATTGCAGCGTGCGCGTTAACTAAAAGCCGAACGCTCCTGTCTCTCATTCCCCATTAGCAGCCATTGGCATGCACATTGAGCACTATTTTTTATTGTTCAACAACGCACAGACGAAATCTCTCACCGGCACCACCTTGGAGGTGAAAATGTTATACTCGTTACACACTACAACGGCTACGAGGGACAAACAGGTGTTTCTATAAGGAGCTTCGCCCCTAAAAAGCATTTACTTCGCGCAACGTGTAGCCGAAATTATTGCCTTGAATTAAACACATACGTGATGAAAGCTGCCATATGGGCATCACTGGTGATCCAAATCGCTTTTATGACAGTCGCTATTTTAGAAATGAAATGAGAAATACAAGACATATATTCAAACAAATATGGTGAAGTGGTTACGCTCCAGACCAAGAAAGTTTCATTTGCAGATTTATAATAAACTTTTCCAGCTGGAAAGGTTCCTGAATCAATAATTCAGCTATTGGCACAACTGAGCTCGAAGTTGACGATGAATAGCCTCCTGGAAGATGGCCGAATTAAAAGTAGGAAGTTTCAAAGTTGCAGCTGAATGCGACTTTCTTTTGCCTGGCGCTGAGGCAATTTTACTCCAATGATGAGATTTAGCAGCAGCGTGTTTGTGACAAATGACATAAATACGTTGAGAGTACTTAATGGTACAAAAAGCAACCACCAGACCTGCTTCACAAAAGTTAGAGGTAGGTTATCGTAGCTCGTAGAGCACCTTTGGTGCTCAATTTAGGCGGTGTAACGAGAAATGTAACGAGGCTGCGTAAGATCGGTGTGGTATAATAGTAAGAATGCTGACGCCAGTGCTCCAATGCGATAACAACAATATGGGCACTCCGGGCTAGTTTCTACCATCGGCGTCAGCGTCATGTCTCGCATATGTATATATGTGTAGTCCAGTGCAACTTTAGAAGTCGGCGACATTTTCTCCTGAAAGGGTGATGCACCAAAGCCTGCACCAATGGGCGCGCACTGCAGACTGACGTCATGAGCCTCACGGTGACTCCGGAGGATGTTGCCTTGGTGCATGAGTGGTACTACGTCTTTGGTCACGGAAGTGATTGGCTGCCACACTTCTGTCGTTTGGGCGGGGCCTCTCCAGTGCGCTGCGTCAGCCAATTCGGCCACGGAGCCTGCGTCCTTCAAAATGCTCACGGCGAACTATCCCTGGCGGTACGCTAAGCTCGGAGTTGTTTCAGTGTATCCTCTTTATCACCGGCTCAACGGTGCGAAGTGCGCGCTTTGAAAATCTTCGCCCCGCTCGTTGCGTTGAGCGTGCGCCTCCTATACACTAGTACTGTACATGCACTTTGCCCTACAGGATGTGGTCACACGTGTGCGTATGCTCATCTAGTAATGGGGTGGTTTGTAACATAGAGTTTCCCACAATACTTACTAGAGGGAACTCTGGCGCTAGTGTCTATGGGAGTTGCAACGCACGGCGCTTCAACGAGCATGGAAATGATGGGTAGTACACACATTTGTCTAATTTTCGTACTTCTGTCCTGCTTCTGGCTCCGCGTGTGTTCGTGTGGCTTGGAGCTGTTTTTTCACGAAAACATAAATGAGCAAATGTTCACCGTTTGCGCTTCACAACCTTATTCTTTTAAGCTTACTATTTTGAATAAAGTCCTTAAGTTCAAAAGGGTTCGTTTTTTCTTTCAAAACAAAACCGTAACCAGTAATAAACGAAGCGGCAAGTACGGTTCACCGCCCGCAAGTACGAAGACTAGGCAAATGTGTGTACTACCCATCATTCCCATGGTCGCTGAACGATCGCAGCGCCAGAATGCCCTCTAGTTATTTTTGGGAAACTCTATGGTTTGTAAGCCACGTGCTTTCACCGAGACGCTCGCGTAAAATTTTCGCCGCAAAGTTTGCGTAACTCCGCAAATTTACGGTGCGCCCGAAGGTCACTTCGCTCGCTGCACCGACCGCGTTTGCGAAAGGAGCGCACTGCTCCGAGACAAAGAAGTAACAACAGTGGCAGTGGTTAGTTGACGCTTGTCCGGTGCATACTTTTGGAATCGTTGCATTCCTCCTCCTTAGTGCTTGAGCAGCGCGCTTCGAGAGCCGAGCTGTGACAGTTGTTAGTTCGCGCTCGTCCTGTGTGCTGTGCGTCCTGTGTGGCCTATAGCGGCGTGCTGCACGTTTCGCGCTGGTTGTCGTTCTTCGTGTGACATTCCAATATTTCACCATCGTTGAGTTCCGAAAATTATAGGAAACTCTTCAGTTGCTATCCCATGCATTGCTTCGCCCTTGCGGCGCAAGTGATGCTTCTTTATTTCTTTTCAGATCATGTCTGCCACTTTGCTGCGTCGTACACGGAACTCTGAAGGCTACCGTTTCGCTTGCCTTCTTGTTTCACTACGCAGCTTGAGTTTCGCTAGGATATGCATATGTTAAAAAAAAACACGCGTATCTGACATGAACAGCAGTAAAGAGACGCATCGAACCAGAGAAAATACGATGGTGACCGTGCAACAACGTTTCGTTCATTCATACCACCCTTCATCCCTCTTTCCTTCCCCTTTCCCTTATCCCCTGTGTAGAGTAGCAGGCTAGAGCGAACTAGCTCAGGCCGACCTCTCTGCCTTCTAATAAATTCTCTCTCTCTCCCTACCAACGATACGAGCATCCATGGCTAAACCTCTCACAAGTGCTGTCGATCGGCGCAGGACATGCAAGATTGGGCGGAAACCTTGGCGAAAGCTTTTTAACATTCCCACAAGGTTGCGACCTTGACTAGAGTAGTAAAGCCTATTCTAGAACGCACCGACGCGAGCACCAGTGATAACGCTGGGATGTACGAAGCCAAACGCATAAATGCCCGACGCGTGTTTCTCTGATGGTCATCAGATTAGCTGCGATGATCACTCTGACCAGTACAGAATCGTACTTCAACGTTGACTTGCTTGTAGCGAGTGTTGCTTGACAGGACACCAGTTCGCCTAATTAATTATAATCTTATCGGTTTGATCATTATATGCTTCCCCATACTAAACGCGTGACTATATGCAGAGTGTGTCCAGAAATTAATTGGGCTAAATGTTAAAAAAAGAAGATATTTACAATTTAGGCACATCGACCAAATCGTCTTTGAAGTATGCCCAGTCTGCGCCAGCGCCGCGTTTCCAGCTACGCTGTAAAACCCCGAGGGCTCCCTGGAACGCAGAACCTGGAATGCTATTAAGCTCCCTCGTCACGGCCCCTTGAATGGCCCGATCAACACCACGGTCTGGGCCAAGCCATGATCCCCGTCCGTTGATGAGCCTTTTCAATCGAGGGAAGAGGAAGAAGTTTAAACTAGCGGCAGCTTGATCAACGCAACTAAAAGATTACCATGCTAATGAACCCCTACCTTTTCATATCTTTAGTTTATACTTCGTAGTTATGTCTTTCAAAAAAAAAAAAGATGGTTTGACCGCTTGCTCAGCAAACATTTTTGCATTTGGTAGTATTATTTTATGCTACTTTTTCAGATTGGCTTAATTTTCATTTTAGTTTCATTTAAGCATCCTGCCGACCGGTTCTTGGCCCATCCCCCTTTGTGGGTAAGCGCCATCCATCAGAGGTCATCAGCATCAGCATCGGCTGTGAGGTGACTGGGAAATCTGTTTAGATCTCCTAGGGTGGGCATGGGCCCGAAGATGATTATCAACATCTACATCTCAGTGGTGCCATGTTTGGTCAGGAAGCCCATAACAGCAAAGGTGGTGTGGGTCGGCGCTTTGTCGTGACGTTTAGGGGCGAAGGTCCTAAAGCCGTGAGTCTGTCCCTCTTAGCCCTCGGTACGTGACTGCCTAGTTCAATGACTCACTCAGCAGGTCGCAACGGACGAATAGATGGATGGATGTACTTATAGAGAGACAGAAGAATAGACAGACAGACAGACAGACAGACAGACAGACAGACAGACAGACAGACAGACAGACAGACAGACAGACAGACAGACAGACAGACAGACAGACGGACAGACAGACAGACAGACAGACAGACAGACGGACAGACAGACAGACAGACAGACAGACAGACAAACAGACGGACGGACGGACGGACGGACGGATGGACGGATGATTCATGGCTTACCGATAAAACCTTCAGAAGCTTCGCCCCACTCGTCATTACCTTCGTGTATATGCTGTAAGTTTTTTTTTCCTGTTGAAGGGATTCTTGACCGACTCGTATTCAACTCTCTTTCGCGTATCGCGAAACAATTTGTTGCACTCGGAAATGTTGATAGGCTTATGGTATCACTACCGTAAGCAGTCTTGGTATATCATAAGTCTCACTCATTGTGCATTGAGTTCGGCGGTGAACGTCATGGCTCAACGCTACTTTAATAAACGATACATTGTTGAGTTTACAAGGCACACTGAAAGGGGTACAGCTTAAATTCTATAGACACTCCTTGAACGCTAAGGGACGACTGGCGACTGGTACGCTGATGGCTAAAAACCTCCCCTTCCCCACCACCACCACACAACTTGCACAGTAACGTTCTCTCTCCATCACGTTTTCGCAGGAGAAAATCATTCCTACAACTTTCCGCAGAAAGCCTGAATATACGAGGCGCTTTTTTTTCCATATAGCCAAGCCGGGTTCAACAGAAGCTCAATAAAGGGGCAGTTTTTGCTACAGACAATAGGCCTGGGTTTACTGGTGGGCCCATGCTGCCAAAATGCCTCGAATCTACATTGTGGCTAAAATCTGTATAGCTTGCGTGTGTCTGCGTTCAGGATTAAAATATTGATTTTGGCTCTCACAGGCTCGGACATCTTACATGGACTTGAATTAGCTCGCAAGAGAAGTCCAAATCACAGGGAATGATTGATACAGCACTATTTTGCGACAAATCAAACACTATCATTGAGTTTCCCTTGGTGCCGTTCTTTGTTGTACGGGTGTGATGACGATAATCAGACTTGTAGAGCAAATCGTCCTTACGTGCAAAAGGCATACCATCCTGGACTATCAAAGCATTTTCTTGTTCTTACCATCTAGTGAAGGCTTCAAAGAAATTCACATCTTTTATTTTTAAACGTTCTCATGGTAAAAATTCACATTGAAGAATACGTGTAAATGTTTTTTTTTTATCAGAGAGTATTCCTGTGCCTAGAGTCAGATGTGTAATGGCGGAGATCATAGCATTGCGTAAACGCAAAAGTCAGATTTCTTTACGTATACGGTCCTGCAGCTTCTGCGTTAAAGAGCACGTCTCGAGCTAACACGATATGTGCAATTCCCGCGGCGCGCACATCTCCGAAGGCGTATTGCATGACGCGTTTTCCTTATGTTCTTACTTCGCTGTTCACGGAAAAACTCGGCGCATTAAATTGACTCGGGTGTCTCTCGGACACACGCACGCCTTTGTGCACGCACGTTCGACTGGGAACCCCGGCCCACGTTCAGATTTGGTTGCCCTCCTTGTAAGCACACGTAGATCCGTCAAGTGCGTTGATAGTCATCGGGAACAGGCGCCTCTGCTATTGCACTGATAACTCGTAAAAGTATGGACGCATCCTCAGTCATCAGGATGAAGGTGAGTGGTGTCCGAACAAGAATTAGAAATAAACTGTTGTAGCACCGAAAGGCGGGCGAGTTGGAACTTATCCAGCGCTTGTCCTGATTCCTTCTCTTGTGTGTTTCCTTTTGTGCGCTGCCCACTATGGATAAGAATTAGAAGTTGTCCCCATTATCAGTGTATTTAGTTATGAGCATCTACCGTCGATCTGTAGTTATCTCTGACTTTCTCTTGTTTGGAGTATTCCACGAACTGGTGTTAACTATAAAAATGACACAGATAGAAGAAATTCCTTCTTTCTTGCCATCTTTTGGCCGGTTCGCCTGTTAACGACTTTTCTTTCAGCCAGACACCCATTCGAGTGTCTCTGACTTTCACCGTTGTACTTCGCCCTTCTTTTTACCAGCAATATGGCGTGGACTTTAATAATTGTCACTCTTGTTTCGAGCGTTGCTGCGTTCCTATTTATCATGCAGGTATGCATATACAGCCTCATGTGTAGACTACCGGCCAATGACGTACTTGTAGGAATCGATTGCCGAAAGACTATATCATTCCGAAGACTACCTTTCGGGAATGACATCGTTTATGTAACACAGCAACAAACTAAAGATATCGCATCAATGACATTCAGAGCTAGATCAGAGATATGACATTCACAGCTGTGTCAGACATCATTTTCTTTTGAAATGATCGGTGATGCATTTTCAGATAACCAATGTTGGCTGGAGCCTTCTTTTGGCTGTTCTGCTGTGCAGGGGAACTAATCATGGTAAGGTTCGGATTTCCTTTAAAATCTCTTCGGTGACAATTGCAAGGTATACATCTGCTGCGCTAGCGATAGAAACCGTCGTGAAAGTGCAACTTAACACGACATTCAAGAAGAAACAAACAAGAACGAAAGAATCCTCGTCTGCCAAAGCTCCAACTCGCCCAACAGTCAACTCTTTTGAAGTACGCTAGCGATGTTAGGAGCGCAGTTATCTGACTAGCTTACTTCTAACCGATTTCCTGATTTGACTTTTAAGGATGGAGACAGGATGGATGCCTTAAGGAGATAGCTCGCACAAATTCGGTAATGGTCATATCAGCTCTTCCGAAATGATTAACTGATTGATTGATAGGGGGGGGGGGGGGTTAACGTCCCAAAAACCTCTATACGCTCTTGAAAGACTCCATAGTGGAGGTCTCCAGAAATTTTGACCCCCCTGGGGTTCTTTAACGTGCTCCAAAATCTGAACACATGGGCCTACAGCATTTTTGCCTCCATCGAAAAATGCAGCCGCCGCAGCCGGGATTTGATCCCGCGGCCTGCGGGTCAGTTGCCGAGGGCCCACTAGACCACCGCGGAGAGGCAGCTCTTCCGAAAGCGAAGCTTTCTAGGCGCACACAAACGTCAGTTTCTGTTCATCATACAACTGGTTTAGTGCATGACGGGAAAGAAGAAATGGCCGAGCTGGCCCACACTGAGCTAATTAGGTGAACCTTCTCTGAAACTTTGGTCTGTGACGTTGCGATGGCGTGGTCTTCTCAGGGCGTTAGGCTCGGGTGTCTTTCGTATGCTGTATAGAAAAGTGGCGTAGTTACAGGGTTGGCACAATAAACCCCCCCCCACCCTCCCCCCCCCCCCACCTTCCCTAAATTTTTTTGCCACGTCATGCAGACCAAAAAACGACGCTCTATTACATTTGCCGGCGCCCCCCTCCCCCCATTCAGATAAAGGTGGTGCCCCCTCCGCCGCATAAAATTTCTGCCTACGCCCCTAGTATGGATAGGCGCTCTGCCATTCTGTGTTGGGTGACTCAACCGTTTCTTCTTTCCCGTCATGCACTCTACCGGTGTTCGAGTACCACAAATCCAGTTACCCAATCTTCAACACATGTGTTCTGTTCATCGGTCATGTGTAAGTCAAGGGGGGGAAAGGGGCAAGTTCAGAACCCATCCCGAATCTGACCTTGTCTTGAAAAAGGTGTCCCCCCCCCCTCCCCCTACAGCGCAGCACGCGTTGGCAGGCCTAATTCGCATTTCCCGCGATGCCACGGCACATGCGTCCTCCCCTAGCGGAAAAGTCACGAAACGACTTCTGGTCTCGGAGGCCATCGTTCCAAATATGACAGTTCACCCGGCATCTACCAAAATCTACCAAAGTGCCAAAGAACTGAGCAAGGAAATGGAAAAAGGCTGATAGAAGCTTCATTTTGGTTGGCTATGCATCAAATAGCCCGATAGTAGACGTTATTGAGCTGCATTTTGTTTTACAGGTGCTTCAGTGCCGGAATACCCGTGACGTGAAGAAACTTTCAAATTGTTATCACAAAAAAAGGCGGGTTAATGCTGTGTGTATCATGAACCCTTGAGCAGTCGAGATTATATTAAATTATTCACTTGCATGCTTGCAAAAATTGTGCGCATCTTTCGCATGTTTTTATGCAAAACATGTCCTTTGAGTGAAATGACCCGCGTGTTCCTTTTTTCTGTGATATTTTTAGTTAACTTGCAAACACTGTGCATCAGACGGAAGTTGATAAATGCTGACTTCAAATTGGAAAGTACGTTATGAAACGATATTAACAAATCAGAAACAAAATTGTTGCTACTAAATCGTTACTAACTCCTGTATCGTATTCGAATTGTCGCCTTGTGATGACTCACAATTGCATTGCTGCCTGTTTTGTCCCGTCTTTCTGCAGCGTTGAATGCAACCGAAGTATGCAGAACAAAGGCTTGCATCGAAAAAGGTAAGGCAGTCAGCCATCAAAAAAAATAAGGGAACAGAATTTCGGATGTATTTTTCATAGAAAAAAGGAAAAAAGTGAGAGTTCAAGGGTGCTTAACAGAAGCATGCTGCCCAGTTAGCTACCCTTCACCTGGTGTGAAATGCTGATAAATTGTCGTATCCCGCCATCTCTGAGTTGGATGCTTTGTCATTGGCTCATTGGCTGAAAGGGTCTCCACCGCGCGCGCTCTCTGGTGGGCTCAAGAAAACGCAGACGCAAATGATCAGGTGAAACAACACGGTGAAATTCCACAATGTGGAGAACGAAAGAGCACTAAAGGAGGAGGGCATGAACGTTGGCAATGTCAGTAGCCCGGTTGTCGCTATTCCGATACTGAGGAATGGGGTAAATGCAGAGAACATCGGCATAGCCCTTGGGAACAGGGCAGTAGATTGTGCAGAGGGAGAAGAAAAAAAAATAACGATAAACTCAGGAACAATCATGAGTCCACTCACCGGCACTCACTCACACTCATTGAACGTGGTGGGAGTAAGAGTGAACACTCATGAGCGTGAGTGGACGTGAGTGTGAACGTGAGTCAGCACTTATGAGTGTGAGTGGACGTGAGTGTGAACGTGAGTCAGCACTTATGAGCGTGAGTGGAAACGTGAGTCAGCACTTATGAGCGTGAGTGGACGTGAGTGGGAACGTGAGTCAGCACTAATGAGCGTGAGTGGACGTGAGTGGGAACGCGAGTCAGCACTTATGAGCGTGAGTGGGAACGTGAGTCAGCACTTATGAGCGTGAGTGGAAGTGAGTGGGAACGTGAGTCAGCACTTATGAGTGTGAGTTGACGTGAGTGTGAACGGGAGTTGGCACCCATGAAGGTGAGCAGGCATGAACGTTAGTAAATTCGAAGGCTGAAGAAATTGTGGTGAGTGAGTAAGTGATCCCTTGAAGTGCCGACCTATACGGTCAGGAAGGAATGGGAGAACTGTCAAATTAGATATTTTAGTGGTAGCCGGGCAGCCAAATTGTGAAGTCCAGAACAGCATGACGTAACATTAGTGCCTATGAAGAAACTATATCCTTCAAAATACTGATACGAGACAACAACGATTGAAAACATATTACTGGGGCGTTGGAGCTACGCAGACATGAACGTGATTTCAGTAACCATCGTAGCTTCTCGAGGGGATATGGGGGTTGAATTGTGGGGGTTTAGCAAAGCGTAGGTAATTTCGCTATATTTGACGCTTGAAGAATACATCTATATGTAAACAACGCCACAATCAGCATGACGTAGATAAAACAAAATTTCCGAATTTGCCCGATAAGTAGGTCGGTGAGCCTCAAATGCCGCCAGGTAATGTTTTACAAGAAGCCAGTTGATTCTGTTGCGTTGATCGAATACAGCGATGCCAGCCATGATTTTCACATGGTCGTAACGAAGCGAGATATAGACACAGAAGCAAAGATTAAGAAATGATTAACCACTCATTGTTTAATAATAAAATGATGATTATGATTATTGCGATGGCGTACAGCGAAACAACTTCGTCCACAAGCATGTTGAAAGCCAAATGAGGTTTCCCTAACGTGAATCCTAATTTAAGGTTTCTGCTGGGTGTTTATGCATGTCTCCCGCACTGAAATCCGTTATCTACGGCCAGGAATCAAACCCGCATCCTTAAGAACTGTTTATTGTCAAGACGAAGTCAATATAATCAGGGGCGCTGCTAGGATTTTTGTAACAGGTGGTAGGGGTGGGAGTGTGGCAGGGAGGCTGGGTTGTGCTTCAACTATGCATGTGTTTCGACTATGCATAGTCGTACATAGTCGAAACACAACTTAATCCTGTTGTGTTTCGACTATGGTTTCTCTTGGAAGGGGCTGGGTGCGGGTGGAAACTTTTTGGGGGAAGAAAACTCCAACCTCCCCCCCCCCCTCACACAAACCGCCTGCTGGCGCCATCCCTGAACGTAATATATAACAAGATCAGATACGGAGTTTGAATGTGAGGCTCTCATAGAAACAACTGGTCATTTTGTGGAAAGTGCGAGTTGTGAACTCTGGTCGTGCGAAATATCTGGATATTGCAGCAAAGTTTATTATGGACAATATGGACGAGAAGGGCGATCCGTGCGACGACTTCTACACCTACGCCTGTGGTTCGCACCAAAAGGGAGGTGGCGCTGACGCACTCAATCCTGTGGACCAAGTGCGGGCTAAAGTGGCGAGTGACTTGTCAGGTACACGACGTGACTCATATAGTGAAATACATAATGTTCTTATGAAACAGCGCACGACGACAGACACAAAAGGAATGATAGGGACACCGCTGCATCCTTCCTTTTGTGTTTGTCGTCGTGCGCTGCTTCAGAAGCACTCATGAACTATAACCAACTCGCCCAACTTTCGATATTACTGAACACTAGAATGTTCTTGTCTGAAAAGTTTGCTGTGCACTTTTTTGCAATAACTTTGCTAGCTTAATGTTGTTTGTGCTTGGTGGCGTCTCGAAGCCCCCATACAGTGAAACGCCGTGTATTCGTGTACAAAATATATAGTGATTCAGTCATGCCGCGTGTCAGAGGAAAAAAAAAATTATACAACTACGGCACATGGTCACACTAACCTCGGTTCCTGGGCTTTAGTACACCTTAGTGAGGAAGAAAAACCCGTGGCCAAGTTTGGTCGCAAGTATGGTCAGTTTGGTCGGGTACACCTGAAAGGTTACCCAACTTGAGATAATTTCTAACCAATTTAACTATTCATAGTTTAGAAAGGTGAAAAATGCTTTGTCTTAATTCATTTTGCTTAGAAATACAATCAAAAGGATTCGTTTCCCACTTTGGTTGGGGGCTCTTGAATACATAAAATATTTGGTTAACCCATTATCATTGTTATTTCATTCGAAACTTATACGTAATAGCCAACTGGCAAATGACTGTGCTTGTTGCCAACAAATACAATGCCACATGCAAACAAACAAACAAACAAACAAACAAACAAACAAACAAACAAACAAACAAACAAACAAACAAACAAACAAATAAATACTGCATGTTTTGTTGGTTTTTTCCTAAACAGAAATATTTCAAAACCTTCCAAACATCACGGAAGCTGACAGCGCAAGAGATAAAGTCGCCTTGGCCTACCATGTGTGCATGAACAGCGGTAAGTTCATTCAAAGAAAAGTGATTGATTGATTAATTGAAATTAAGGAGCCTCCAGGAACCAGGCCTTTAAACCAGATTATTGAAATGCCGTTGCGGGCTGCAACATAAGGAGATTATGCGTGTCTTGACCGTCGTTTGAAAATCGCGGTAGAACCCATCGCAGCGTTGCGCATTCAAACGAGAGGTCTCCCGATGTTCAATTGCCGGCCGCAGTGGCTGAGATTGGATCAGCGAGGAATTAAAGAACTCTCTGACATTAAGATTTAGGTCCTTGGCGATTTGCAGAAGGTAACTTAATTAGCTTGAATGCAGAAAAAAACAGCTCTAACAACGGAGAAATTTTCGAACCGAGTGCAATAAGAATAGTAAAAAAAAACCTTTCACTAATGATCGGAACGTCGAATACTCTTCATTTTGAAGGAATGAAAATGAGAACTGTCACTTCAGTGCGCCATTCTCTTGAAAGCTTGGTGCTCTGCACAAACTGCATAAGAAAAAGAGCTTGCACATCAATGTAGATAACGAATCAATATAATTTTTTGGACAACTTTTATCATTAGATAATCGCAGAACTATACGGGCATGCAGTTACTCTGCACGTTATCTACCTAAGTCGTGCCTCACTATTAGGGATTTCATTATTCTTGCTGGTGAGCATCCAGTACTTAGTTTTTTTTTCACAGTTGTCAGGTGTCCGGCTATGCTCCTGAGCTCAAAACGAATGTCGGAATATAAAACGCTCCATGCGAAGTACGCCTAGCATGCAATACATACCAACTAGCAATGAACTCTTATGATACCTTTCGAACGTTCTCTAGCTCTTGGTACCGGCAGAATGATGGTTTGTAATGAAGTTATGGTTAACGATAGTCTTGCTGCATATTAGAATAAAACTTAGAGCTGACAAAAAAAAAGCAGGGCAATCAAAGTAGCACTTGCATAGCATCGAGTGAACCTAATTTCATAATTGGTAACAGCTGCAAAACATTCCTTTCTTTTTGCGTTCTTTTTTAATCACCCACGGTTCCTTGCAGAGCTGAGCGAAGAGCAGGAGAGGGCGGTGATAACGATAGTTCTGGCCAAAAAGGGCCTCGGCCAATGGCCACTCTTCTCAAGTGGCCCAGACAAGAAAGGAGAACCTCAAAGCGTAGAGGACGTTCTCGAGAAAACGGGACTGTCCTCGATTTTCGAGATTGACGTTGTGAAGGACAAAGCTGGCCATAGCGCCATATTGGTAAGAACCCATGAAAACCTCACAAAAGGGTGCCCTTTCTCTAAAACAGGTTTTGCCTAAAGAATTGAGTCAGAGTCGGATGTGGTTTCATTTTGTGATCGAATCAGTTGCGGAATTCGTGTGTACGGAAGGTGGTTCCATAGTCGGAGACTGAATCGGGACCCCCTTACAGTAGTCGATATAATTGGCAAATAATAATGCTGGGATTAAGGAGTTGAAGAGGTATAGCGTATGAGAAGCACAGAAACGGAAAATCATGTTAGACTGGGAAATGTAAAATAATTGCCGCCCGTCTTAAAGTAAAGCAAAGAGTGACGAGAAAATGTCTGAGGTGCTCCGTAAAAAGAAGAAAGGAAACGAAAAGAAGAATGCAGAGAGGTTGACCAGAAAGATGTCTGAAGTAGTGTAGCAAATTGGGCTACTTGGAACATAATTCATGACGGTTAGAACACACAAGACACTGACTCGGAATCTGCCGACCTGTTTAATAGAGCTTTCTCATCGGTTTTTAGCAAAGAAACTGACGTTCCACCCCCGCCACAGCCTACCGTAGTCAGTACTTTCACGCCGCCAATCCTTTTTGTTGAACCCGGAGTTTTGGCAATCATTGATAAACTTAAATTATCTTCATTATCAGGTATCGACAACATAAATTCGAAATTTCTAAAGAACACTCAACAGATCTGTGCAAAATTTTTGTGTCTACATTACTCGCAGTCTCTTTCCACGGGTGAGCTTCCTAGTGACTGGGAACACGGAAATATCACCCCAGTATTCAAATCAGGTATTAGAGAGTCACCCCTCAATTACCGACCAATTTCATTAACCAGAATTCCATGCAAAATCATCAAACATGTCATCTACACCCGGATTATGGACTTCCTAGACTCAAATAACTTTTTCAATTCCGCGCAGCATGGCTTTCGCAAAGGTTTGTCGTGCGAGACTCAACTGGCTATGTTTTCGCACGACTTGCATATTAACTTGGATTCTAACGTACAGACTGATGCCATATTCCTGGACTTTGCGAAAGCATTCGATAAAGTACCCCATGAACGCCTTCTGTTGAAACTTTCCCGCTTAAACCTACACCCCGACGTCCTAAAGTGGATCCGTGAATTTTTAAGTAACCGCACTCAAGCTGTCTTTGTTAACAATGCTACCTCTACTTCACTTCCGGTAACATCTGGTGTCCCGCAGGGGTCGGTTCTGGGCCCGATTTTATTCCTGATATTTATTAACGACCTCCCAACTCATGTATCCTGTAAAATCCGAATGTTTGCCGACGATTGTGTTATTTACCACACTGTTTGTGACGCTTCTGACCAATTAGCTCTACAGAGTGATCTTAACAATGTAAAACAATGGTGCGATGATTGGCTAATGGAACTTAACCCTCACAAATGCAAAGCCTTATCCTTCACCCGCCGCCGTTCTCCACTTGTTTTTCCATATTCCATCAGTAATGTTCCAGTTGAAACTGTTAATTCTTTTAAATATCTGGGGGTCACACTCTGCAACGATCTTTCATGGGGTTCGCATATCACGAAAGTCATATCATCGGCAAACAAAACATTGGGATTCTTGCGACGTCATCTACGTAACGCACCTAGAAATGTAAAATTATTAGCTTACAAAAGCCTTGTTAGAACTAAACTTGAATATGCTTCCCCAATCTGGAGCCCGCAACAGGCCTATCTTGAAGACGCCCTTGGCCCCGCCGCGGTGGTCTAGTGGCTAAGGTACTCGGCTGCTGACCCGCAGGTCGCGGGTTCAAATCCCGGCTGCGGCGGCTGCATTTTCGATGAAGGCGGAAATGTCGAGGCCCGTGTGCTCAGATTTGGGTGCATGTTAAAGAACCCCAGGTGGTAAAAATTTCCGGAGCCCTCCACTACGGCGTCTCTCATAATCATATCGTGGTTTTGGGACGTCAAACCCCACAAATCAAATCAAGACGCCCTTGAGTGTATTCAAAACCGTGCCGCTAGGTTTATCAATAATTCTTACTCCCATGACGTCAGCGTATCTTCACTAAAGGGAGAACTTCAACTGCCCCTACTTTCCCTCTGCCGCCGTATCGCCAGTCTTTCGTTACTTCATAAGTTTTTTCACAGCTCGATGCGCATGCCACCTTATTTTGTTCCCCCAGCGCACATCTCTCAACGAACTAATCATCTTCTTCAAGTCGCACGCCCACGTGCACGCACCGTTACCTTTTCAACATCATTTTTTCCTCGCACAGCAGTTGCCTGGAATGGCCTTTCAGGCGACATTCCTGCCATTACTTGTACTTCTACCTTCACAACCAGTATCACTAATCATCTTTCACTTTAGGACAAATGATTGTTTTCTGCTCAATTTTTATGTACCCACCCCTTATGTAATGCCCCGCAAGGGGTCTTCAAGGAAATAAAATGAAATGAATTGAAATGAAACGAATCACAAGAAAGGAAAGAATACAAGCGCAAGTAATGAACCGAAAATCTAAAGGGGAAAAGTAGCATGTTTTCAAACAGAATGGAAGACGCTGACAAAGCCGTACTAACCACGACCAAGATTTTAATAACCTATGTTGTTTCTTTTGAAATATGCCGAGCTTGTTTTTTCATAGAGCCAGGCATACAAGGCCAAGTCAAGTTCACGCGAATATCAGGACAAGTTGCCTTCCTTAGAGATGCCTTCCTTTTCATCTCCGACAGCTCAACGTAGCAGTTCAACGTACCGTTCAAAGCAAGATCAGTATAGTCTGAGAATGTCATCAAGAGACGCCGACCCGCCGCAACTGTCTGGCGGTTATCGTGTCCGATTGCGAATCGTGGCCGTGGCGGCCGCAATTTCGATGGAAGCGAACTTTAAATGGTCGAGCGCCATGCACTTCGATTGCACGTTAAAGATCCCCAGGTGGTATACATTCCCATAGCCCTACACTGAGCACACTTGTGTGTGCTCCCCCGAGTGTGCTCGTGATTGTGTGTACCTTCTTATCTCTCTGCAATCTCTTTTCTCCCCTTCATTCCTTCCCCAGTGCAGGGTAGCAAACCGGATGTGCGTCTGGTTAACCTCCCTGCCTTTCCTTGCATCTTTATCTCTCTCTCTCTCTACACTGAGACATCTCTTGTAATCTTTGTTCTCCGGAACTGCTAAGGTTTTATATAATGTCAACCTTCTGAAAACGGTGTAGATGTTAAGCGCTCTGTCTGTGTATCCCTTCTTATTTTATTCTTTTTGCACTGGTAAATTCATTTTATACATGAAACAACTCACACAAGCGGTAGTTTTGGAAAAATTTTAACATTATCTAGATTGTTCCCGCTTAATCGTGCGGGTTTTACGCAAACCTGCAGTTTCACTGCACTTGGAAGCTAACACAAAAATAGAAAAAAACGATATAGAAGGGTGGGAAATGAAAGTTGCGGACAAAAAGAGGGAAAGGGGGATAAGTGTAATATAGAAATAGATAAAACAAAGACAAAGATTTTAAAGAAAGAAGCATAGGAGGAAGAGAGAACTCAATCTGTGTTTGTCAGATGTGCGCATGGCTGCTTGCTTCCCAGCTCCGCTGTTTGCTCCAATTTCACAAATGGAGCATTTTTTTTTCATTACAGCTGGGACCATTACCTCCAAAGATGTATTTTACGTGGCACATGATCGACGTACTGCAGAACTCCTCCGACCCCGATGACCTGAAGCCGCTGCAGATCAGCGCACTCAAAACTGCGGTAAAAATGCTCATGCTGTACGTGGAGGATGACCAGGTGGAGCAATACGCAAACTCTGTGGTTGAGTTTGCGGACAAGTGGGTGAAGGTGTGTGTTACTGCTTGTTTTGTCGTCCCTGAATGAGACATCGTACGCACTGACCCATGGTGACTCGCGGTCATATGCTGTTCCATATGCTGTTGAGTAGTGAGGCACGGTTGTACGAGCAGCAACCACTGAGGCCGAATTCTAATCGGATTTAGTCTGCAAGCAACGATGCGTAATGGTTAGGAGGCACGCATATACCCAGATGGTCATGGCCAATACGCAGAGTTTTCGTTACCCAGTGGCTCCCATTGACGCAGTCCTGCTCCTTAAAGGCAGATCTTAAGATATGCATCTACTTAAACTAATAATTATTATTTTGGTAATTGAGGGCGTCGACAAAAATATATTCGAAGCTGCATGCTTGAAAACTGTTTCTTAGAATGCCTTTCTTCATAATTCCTTAGATCACTGAAAAAACAACAACATTGTAGTCTTAATTACTCAAAATTGTTGCTCTCGTTTAACAAATGAAGTGGGCAATGAAATAATGCACAATGCGGTAGTTATATATTTTTTGCAAGCCTTTACGGAGATACTGAAAGGCGGTCTTATGCGGTCTCGTGAAACTGATTTCGCGCTTGCTTACGCTATTTACATTCGATAAAGTCGCGTTGCATTGTGACGCTTCAATTGTGACCATATAGGTGCTCTTGCTTCCCGTAATTTTGTGTAAAATGGTGAAATTGCTTCCTGTAATGGCGCGGTTTCCATAGCTGTTGCTCACGTCACTCCCATCATTTGTGCTGTTTGTGCTTTCTTAAAAAGCAGGGGCACCTCCGCGTTGAGTGTGTTGAGTGCAGAGCACTTTGGCGGCCCCAGAATGCCGCGTGCTGTGATCACTTGGCGTAACGCAGGTAGAGCCATGCAGACAAAGCCACAGCCACAGCTAAAATTGAAAGAAATAAGGAGGAAGCAAGCGAGGAACAGAGAGAAAAGGAAAAGAAGGAAGGATAAAAAAGGAAAAATTGAGGAATAAATGGACATAAACACACAAAGAAAGGCAGATAAAAACTGGCAAAGAGAAAAATAGAATAAAGAGGGGAAAACAAAGAGAATGCCGTAAAGAAACAAAAAAAAAAAGCCTGCCCAACCCCGCTCATCCTTTGGGCACTGCACTACCAGAGCTAATCTGCCTTATTATTTTTTTTAATAACCTAGATTCCACAGTCACTATAATACCAGAAGCTCCAATGCTGTCTGCGAAAGCGTAAAAAAATTGAAGATAACTCGTTCAATTTCTTGTCCATATTTTGCTCTGTACAGTTGCAAGAGGCCGCGATGTCTATGGAGCGAGCAACAAAGAACAGTACGGCAATGACGATCAACGAGATAGAAAGCGAAATACCCAGTGTAAGTGCTCAAAATTGCCCCGTATCTGCATGTTTCACTGTAAATTCCATCGAATAGCGATAGTCTTGCGCCTAGAGAGTGAATAAAACGTTTATTTGATGTTCTGCCTGAAGAAAGTCGGTGAATGAAATTCTGGAGGCGCTGCGTAGAAGTGCTTCGATGTGCGCAGCGGGTAAGCGCCACCACCGTATCGTCTTAGCGAAGCGCAGAGAAACACCCGCCTTTTCGTGCATAGCGTTGTATTGCCAGCTAAACGTAATAAACGCTACGTTCCTTGAAATTGCCTATGTATGGCTTTTGTAGCATAAAGAAACACGGCGCAGTACATTGAAGTGTTGATGTTTTGCCTCAGATATATGCGCAACATTTGCTTTTTAATAATACTACGCACAAATATGAACGCAGAAATTAGAGCAGTATTGGTGGGCTCTGCGGATGTAGTTGGATTTCAAAATTGAAGGCTATTGGCTCAGAAGTCAAAGATAAAAGCCAGTCCTCAGTCAGTTCAACGGGACTGTTTATGTAAGTGAACTAATCTCGATGTTCATGAATGTTCTGTCATTGTACGAATTTGAATTGTACATCACTGCATACACAAATAAGTCATTTTCGTTGTATATAACAGCTTGCACTGTACATGCACATGATCATCACTGTCCATATTTATTTGTGAACATAAGCTATGCAAGACATATCTGGAAATAAAATTCTCTTAAACCAGTTTAACGGGACGGCTTTATGCTCTCCCACAGTGAAGTACCAAGTAATATAAATCGTTAACCAATTCTTTTAAACACAGACAAGTCGATACACGGATAGACAGACCAAAGTTGTCGCGTCGAAGTATCCCAAGAAAGACTATGCACCGTATTCACAAACCAACCTCATCCTTTCCTCGAGTTTTCCTAGTCGGTTTTGAACCTTTATTGCGCATGATAAACAAATCGGACCAGTATTGACGAACGAGCCTTGTCCTTATGTTTCGCCCTGTTATCTTTTTTTGTGCCTTTATAACGCATGTAGAGAGTACAGGAGGTTGAAGAAAATGTGAGGTAAGGCCGAGCTTGGTTTGTGAATACGAGCCTATCACCTAAATAGTGAATAACGTGACTGTGCCGCCGCATAGGGTCAGAGAAGGTGGAAGCTTCGAGACGTGGAATGCCCTCGAACTTGTATATATGGGCTGTCAGCCCGTGGGCGTTGGCAGCGAGGTTCAAGAGGGCGACTTGCCACCTCAAGCCACACCAGGATTTGTGTCCCATAAGATGTACCAGCTTGCCACTCCTCCCAAAGCTGAGGGGCAACAAGGGTTGGCACCCGCCTATGAAAAATCCTGCCGGCGCCTATGCCAGTCGCTGAAGACAATGCTTCGCGACGTGGTATTGTTTTCTTCTAGGTGCACAAACTTCAATTTGATGCCTTAAAGTAGACAAGACAAGCGTGCCGTGGCCTCGGCGTGTAAAACGAAAACGAATATGATTGACACCTAAGTCTGCGTAAGACGCAATGTAGGGTTCTAGTTGTGATTTCGCTTTGTAATTGCTCAGTATTTTTGTAGTTATGCATTTCTAGCTGTCAATGTGTGAACCAGTTAAGTAAGCACATTGCGCAAGTTCACACGTATTGTGGCAAAATGCTTGTCAGGAAACTGAACTCATATTGTGCAAGGCTCAACCATCAAAATGTAAGTGCAATACTTTGGAGCAAGTAAATGACAAAAAAGTAGAGCTGATGCTTTAGATGAACTCAATATTTTTTAGCTGTAAGACAACGGACAATCAGTGAAAATGCAAAACGAAAGGCAAACTAAGCCTGTATGTCTACTACATTACGTGCTCGTTGACCGACTTGCACAAACAGAAAGAGGTTTGTTTGATGTTGCGCTTACTTTAGGGCCATCTAGTGTTCCCCCAGCGAATGTCGTGTGACGCCTACGATGTTTATATCAGCGTCGTTGCGTCTTCCGAACATTTTACTCTCTTCTGCAAGCGTTCACAAGACGCGCAAAATAACATTCAGGCAACATTCCACAAGCCAGTGCAAACACTTGGCTTGCATGACTCTACCTACCATGGGCAAACATATCCACAGTCTGATATCTTTGAGGCACACAGGAAACCTGTCCACACATATTACCTCATACCGAGTGCTTGCATTAACTGTATGCCCCGCTATCGTAAGTGAGATATTTAGAGATCTCGGAGGCAAATGTGACACGCTATAAGAAGCTTCAGGCAACTTGCACCAACGACAAGCGCGAACAAGCTCAGCGCGCTGTCGACAAAACATAAGATTATCTTGGCACTGCAATTACTGAATAGTTTTGAGGGACCTATATATTGAACCAGGATTGTCACTTCACTATCCAAACGCACGTAGTTCACTGTATGGAACTTTCTTTCCACGTTTCTTAACGTCGTGCCCTAACTCTTCTGTCTCCTTTAGGTGCCTTGGCTGAAGCTATTTAACAACGAGTTCAAGAAGGTCGGCACTACGCTGACAGACGCAGAGATAATAGAAGTTTTCGCTCTGGATACCCTGAAAGGCCTCGTGGAGTTTTACAGCGAAAATGTGTGAGTTGGTTCGATCGTAAGAGTATACGCCCACTGTTCAAGTCTTCCGCAACAACGGCTTTTATTCTCAGCTCGACCATTGTTTTATTATGTTGGACGCTATTTCTATGACATAGCAAGTTGTTTCACGCTTGGAAATAACATTAGGCTCGTTTATTCCCGAAGTCCAAATAGATGACAAACGCACGGATACTTTCCTGGGCTACGAGTGAATCAATTTGCGTCTGAATGCTAAAGAATGATTGAGCTCACTGTTGAGCGTAAAAGGCTTCTTAGATTAAACAACAGTTAGGTTCCTGTTTCTACGCACCAAGATCATGGTGGATGGCTATGAGCCGCGCCGCAGTTGTGCGGTACCCCTCGTTATGGCTTTGCGTGGTTAGACATTAGTGTTTTAAAAACACTTATATAAAAGTTACGTGATCTGCCATTGTTTCAGTGTTGTTTTTAATTTTGAATGACGTACGCGCCCCTCAAATGATTGTTCATGAATAGGGTGACATAATATAATTAATAACACTAACACTGAATCAATAATAACAATTTCGGTTTAGTCGAACTAAATGGAACATAACAATTCAAAGGTCTAGCAAGAACATCATTTTGATTGAACTAAAATTTTTTCTAACATATGAAAACACATCATCGTGGTGATGATACAAGTAGTAGGCTCTTAAACATAGAATATATCGAATGAGAGGGTTCAGTTCAAATAGTTTAATTAAGTGACCTAACGCGAAATTGTCTTTCATATGCAATGGAATGATAAGTAGCAGTATTGTAATGGATCATCGTTCATCGTTATAAGAGAAAAACTGCACTATTTTATATTCTAGTTGACATAACAAAAATGGAACATATATATTACGTAATTACGCAATATATTACGTAATTGGCTGGTAACTAGTCTGACGAATCGGCTGGTCTCTATCGGAGTGGACATATGTGCGCTTAGTCAAGAGGACAACGAAGGATGGCAAAGAGTCAAGAAACTGGGACGCCTACAGGCAGGAGATCCAATATGCTGGCGCTAACGGAGACATGTTTGGATATTTATTGGAACTACCTGAGCTCGGAAGTTGAAAATATGTCGTTGGTGATGACGATAGTGATTTACGTTGTGTCTACGTTCAAATGACATAAGGTCCAGGAACTTTCAGCCAGGAATGTAGGCTTTTTGTGAAGAAGTATGAGTGGTACTGGAATTTCGTAAATTTGTATACCAAATAGTATGGGAGTGCCCAAAAAAATCAGGCCACATATATTAACCAGGTGTCATTGTAGGTAGCGCGAAACTATGATGAAGAAATTATACAAAGAGGCCAAGCGAAAAGCAATTCGTATTAATCCTCCTTGCATTGGTTCTTCTAAAAGTTTCACGTTACATATAAATCATTACCAACTAACCCGATGAAAATTTCTGAATTGAAGGCCGGCAGGCAAGTTGTTCCAGCTCTGGTCTGAACATCCAAGAGCGCACCGAGAAAGCACAAGCAGCTGCCTTTCCCAATACAGACCCTCGTCCAAAGAGACTAAAACGACTGCTTCACCAATATAGACCTTCGTCCAAGGGGACTAAAATGACTGCTTTACAAGTGTAGTTCCTCGTCCAAGCGAACTAAAACGACTGCTTCACCAATATCTATATAGACCCTCGTCCAGGGGAACTAAAATGACTGCTTTACAAGCATAAATCCTCGTCTAAAGAAACTAAAACGACTGCTTCACCAATATCTATATAGACCCTCGTCCAAGGGAACTAAAATGACTGCTTTACAAGCATAGTTCCTCATCTAAGGGAACTAAAACGACTGCTTCACCAATATATACAGACCCTCGTCCAAGGGGACTGAAATGACTGCTTTACAAGCATAGTTCCTCGTCCAAGGAAACTAAAACGACTGCTTCACCAGTATATATAGACCCTCGTCCCAGGGGACTAAAATGACTGCTTTACAAGCATATTCCTTCGTCCAAGGGAACTAAAACGACTCAATTTGCAAAAAAAATTGTATTTGTAGAGATCTTCATCTTCATCAACACTTCGCGTGCAGGGTCAGTGCGTACAACAGCCTAGGTGCATACGAAGCTCACAACCTCCTGTGGTATTCTTCAAAAGCCTACCGGGACGCCATAGCGGAAATGTTGGGGAAGAAGGCGGGCGAACTAGAGGACATGGCAGGAAGTTGCGAAAAGCTGCTCACCGAATTGATGCCCGAGGTCGTCAGCAAGCTCTACGTCGAGAACAACTTTAACGACGGTACGAAGTGGCAGGTAAGTCGCTTGCTGTTACAGTTCAAGCGCAAAAAAAGTAGACAGTGGACAAAGCGGACGACGAGAAAGTCATCCACCGTACTAACAAACCAACAAGCAAAAAGAAAAACTAGATTACCTAAATTGGTCGGCACGTGTTCTGTCTACATAGGTTGACTGCTGCCTGACTTAAGTTTGTCTTTTCACTCTTTGACTGATATAGTTATGATGTCTTGTGACCGGTATATGTTTTTGTGCGTTGCTTTAATAACCGATATTTAGAAGTTGGCGCTTGTCCTCATGGTCCCCTTTGTAAACTGTCTACCCTTTTGCGCTTCAAATGTAAGATCCTGTGTGTTTCTACAGGGCAAATAGTTTTCAATTTCAATTTCAAAAAATGAAACACCAGTTAGCCCGCTCCCACATCTTGCTTCAGTATAAGTTGCTTACGCAAGCGTGTATCCACATTAGTGGATTTAATTGGACTTGAAGCGAACAAACCCTTGTCAGTAACATAACCAAGCTCTTCAACTTTAGACAGTTTATACATAATTTACAAGGTAGATCTCGTCTAAGGTGTAAATCTCATTAGTATTCAAACAGAGGAAACTTGAGCGCTTATTCTACTTCACGAAAGAAAAGTCCGCTATATGACGTTTGGCCATGGTGTCGACAAAAGCAAAATTATTATACGGACTAGGTATGAGATGTGTATTTAAATATCAGATGTTATAATTCTGGAACGCTAATTAAATGTTCGTCTCATGCATGAACAAACCTGTACATGTACTCGAAAATAGTGGATCGAGTCCACCTTTCAGGCATCATAGTAAACAACTTAACGGGGCCGAAAGAACGTCGATTAAGGATCAGATTGCTAACCTTATCAGGTACTCCATGTCAGCTCGGCAAAGATTGGTCGAGTAAGACTCTCGCGTTAAAGTTTGCCTTTAGCGCTTGCCAGGTTGTTCTGCCTGAACGAAAACTCGAGTCGGGATTATCCGAACCGGCTCTGCGAGCCTAGTTCACCCAGTCGAGCCCGCATGAAGACGGGTCGTGTCTTACATAACTTTTAGCGCCGCAGGTCGGACGTTAAAACAGAGTAAAAACAGAATAAGCAACCGGTACATACCGAGACGAGTGCTTCGGAAGCAGTGCCAAGTATCTCCGGAGAATAACACAAACTATGACAAAAAAGCAGGTAAATACAGCCGTGCTGCCAGTTAATTAATTACTTACAAAACACAATTTTAGCTACAGAGTGCACAAATTTCCAGACATTGTTTATCTCACGCTCGTCTTGTGCGTGGATTTCACAAGAAAACTAAAATGAAAGAGATTTTGTTTTTAAGATGTGGCATTGGCACAAGACACCTTCAAACTACGCGCGCTGTCCAATACTTAGGATATCCCGATTGTTGACGGCTTACTTGAAAAACAGGTGACCAATTCAGCAAGCAGCACGTGCCAGGTCAAGCCATGCAACAGCAGCTACGCTCCACACGTGATACACAACAGAAAAAAAAAACAAAAACAAGAAGAGATGAAGTAATGAAAAGGGACTGTCGTATCTTTATACGACAGTTTTTTCAGATTCTGGTCACACAGAGTTTCTTTGGGTTGTTCGTTTCTTGCGCACAAGTTCTCCCCAACTTCTTCGTTTCATCAAAGTCCGCCTTTAACTGCGTGTTACAACTTACGGGGAACGCTGCTGTTTCTTGGAAACGCTGTTTTATGGGCGTGTTCGAAATTCAGTGAGGAAGGGTTGCGCTGTGGTGAACACGGACTAAAGGAAGCCACACGGACACAAAGACGGAGGCGTGATGGAGGATGGTGAAGAATGTGGGTGTATTGTCTTAGTGCGAGTTCTTTTTTTCTTTTTTGTGGCGCCTTCGACAGTCTCCGAAAACCTTGTGCAGGCAAGATACTTTCTGAACGCAATCGGGAAAATGTACTACGAGAAAGTGATGCGTGTTCCGTGGGCGGACCAGGAATCCAAAAAGCCAGCCATGGAAAAGGTGCGTACATGCTTCAACGTTACTTTGCGGTTGCATTGCACTATTATAATTGGGAAGTGAAGGAACACACAGTGAAGTCGAGGAAGCTTAAACAATACTTTGAGTAACAATTATCAATGAACAGAAACGAACTGCAGTAGAAGAAAAACGAGGAGGAAGGAGTGATATGCGGAAGGACGAAAGGCAGTGTCTGTGAGCCATTTTTTCATACTAGTTGGCTACCCCGTCCTGGATAATAATGTAAGAGGAATGAAATGTGGTACAAAAATAAGATCACAACTCCACAGACTCACCTCTTCAACCCCTATACTGCTCCCACCATGCCTTCAACTTCGTACACCCACTTTACTCCACATGATTCCCGCTTAGTTCCCACTTAATTCAACTCCACATAATTATCTCTTTCAGACGCCACCACTAAAGAACTGTCTGTGAAATTGACGCATCGAGGCACTCTATATTCTTTTGAGACAAAAGTATTTTTTTAGCAGATTGATGGATGCACTTTCCAGCAGTTCATCCACATTAAGCTTAGATTAAATTTATACTTATCCCGAAGGCATTCATGCTGTGTTCTTGCATAAATAAAATCAAATATTAAACTAGAAATATAGTGCGAATTGGTTTCTGGTTTTGTTGATTTTGAGAACAAAAAAAAATACTTCGACGTGGATCTGGAGAAGCACCTAATCAAAAGTTCGTTGAACACTGTAGTGCCTTCAGCAAAGTGACAATATGCAAGAGCACGGTGGAAACTGAGGTTAAATGATGACGAGGTAATTAGGCAGGAGGTTCACTTCCTCTAAATATAACCGTATCTTGAGCTTTATTAGCCCCTAGTCGACGCAAATATAAAAAAACAAGCGGTGTGAACAATTATGTACAAAACGTCTAAAAGGGTTAATTCATGTCCCACTTCATTCGAACCCCGCTTGGTTCAACGAGCTAAAATAATTGGCAAAGCGAAGGCTTGTAAGCTATTCGCTTCGCTGTTCACCAGTGTCTGGCAAGCGGAGCTGGCTGAATTTTTTTAGCATCACTCGTCCGGATGCCGAAAGAGGAAGCCGATGTGAGACGCGGGTCAACTTTCTCGTTTCATGAGATAAGTCGCTGCTGCCGTAAAAAAAAAAAAAAGATGGCGAGAGGGGACGCATGGCGCTGTGTTTGTTTCCTGCAATATGCTCAGACTTCCCACGGAACTTTATGGCCACGTTCTTGTGAACAGTGGTCGAGTTCCGTTAGTGACTGGTAATAATAGTCTGCACGCAAATGAGATTCGTTGTGTAGATTTGAAGCATATTTTCTTTATTATTTCGTTTATTTGCAGATTTGGAACATAGTCCCATACGTCGGCTACGCTCCCTGGCTGATGAACGCAAGCTTTGTTGATGGGCTGTATGAAAACGTGAGTGCTGTTAATTAAGTACTAATTAGTTTAACTAATTATCTGCACTACATTCCGAAAGGTTGCACGAAAAAGTTAAATTTAGACTCTTTAAAGAAAATGAAAAGTTGGAGAAGGATCGGCGTAAGGTGAGACAAAACCACGGCAGACTTATAAGTTTGTTTCTGATGCTATGGTGGTCGATTATTACTCAATCGCTTGTTATTTGTGAAAGTTACGATGTAAGTTATCTTAATAATAATAAGATAATAAAATTCCACAGAGACGTAGAGAAAGTGAAAGCGTTGTGGATATACAGTCAAATGGTAAAATATCGAGTGTAACAACATTTTTAACGTTTGTAAATTAAAAAAATGTCGCATTTTTCGGACAGGCATACGAAAATAGAAAAGTAATCAACGTAAACATAAGTGCAACATCGATATATCGTTCAATGCTGTGGGAAATGGAACAGTATTACGTTAGACAAGGATAACTACGGTCACTTTGGGCAAAACAAAAAAATAAAGGGAGGAAGAGAAGCAATATGAGCGCTAAATTTCAACTGATTGATTGATTGACTGGATTAATTGAGCAATATGTTAGTTTAAACTTCCCGAATCATATCATGAGAGACGGCATCGTGGAGGGCTCTAGAAGTTTCTAACACCTGTGGTTCTTAACGTGTCCGTCAATAAGAGCACACGGGCCTGCAGCATTTTCGCCTCCATCGAAACTGCAGCCGCCGCAGCCTGGATTTAAAAAAAAATTTCGACTGACTCAATAAAGCATTGCAGGCAGGCCTTATAACAGCCACGTTTCCGCGCTAAGTGATATACAGCATACCGACACACGTCACATCACCATCAGCACACTTTAGAAAGGACGACTATATGCAGGAAAAAGGGAAACCGAAGTATCGCTGATACACAATTTCCCCAAATCCTGGATATGGAATAATAGTAATAATAGATCCGGGATTTTTAACGTTCGAAAAGCACGATATGATGATAAGGAACGCCGTGGCGCAGGGCCCCGAAAATTTCGACCGTATGGTGTTCTTCAATGCGCCCTTACACCGCACGGGCCTGTAGCAGTTCGCCTCATTCGAAATGCGACTGCCGCGGCCGGAATCGAACCCGCGACCATCTGATCCACTGATGTGGAAGGCTTCCAACAATTCTCACGCACCGGCTGCATCTTTGCTTCGGCCCGAAATCCCAATATCGTCCAGCCGTGGCTCACGCGACGACAAGCATGGCAATGCGCAGACAAATACACTCCACTTTTAGGGAAGAAAGGAAGGAAATGCCCGGAAACTGTGACACACATCCACGCTAGGGGATTGGCCAAGAACCGGGTAGTTGTGACTAAATACTGTCAATTTGTTGGCTGACGGTTTTTAATATATAGAAAACAGGCAAAAAATAAATGAGAAATATATGTACAATTAGAAATAACGAATGCAGAAAATGAAGCAGATGGTTTCACCCACAACAATAAGTAAATGAACGAACAAAGAAATTTGAAAACCACTGAAACAGAGCTCGTGCTTTCTCGTTCTTGAGAAAATATTTGATGTTGATGTGACCGCGCATGCATGTTGCTCGGCAGTTGGCGCAGAAGGGTGGTTGTTATGTAGCCCGTGTACATTGTTACGATAAATTCGCCGAAATTTAGTGGTCACATTACTCCTGTTTGTTCTATTCTTTTTTTTTTTCGTCGTTTTGCGCAGAGTGTGCATAATTTCTTAGTGAAAACGGGTATGAACCTACCAATTCAACTTCTGAGTAAACACGCGACTGGAAAAAAAAATAAAAAAAATAAAATAAAAATGCGGACGAAAAAGAAAAAAAAAGGAGCATTGAAAAAACGTTGGACATTATTGCTGCTTTTTGTCGCTATGATCCCACGGGTAATTATTACAGGTTGGACGTCTCAGAAGGAGCGATTCTATGTCGACAATCACTCAGAGGCTCGAAGAAAATGCTTTAATGAGGAGGCTTTCTCAACTTTGCGACGAGGACAGAGAGCCCACGTAAGTGTGCTATGACATCACAGGGAGGTTGTTCTGATTGCTTCGCACAATATATCAGCTCTGCGGAAACTTTCAAACGTTTAAGAAAACGTAAAAAAAATAAAATGAACTGCCACTTTGTAGTAGTCGGTTACATTCAACAAGGTTGAAAGGGGCCATACAACCAATTTTCAGCGTAATCCAAAAACGGCACTGATGTGTAGTCGAGGCTCCTGAGGACACCTAAGCTAGATATTATAAGCGCAGCACTTGGCCTGAGATTAGGAATTATTTATTCAGCTAGAAATCTAGAAGTCAGCTAGAAGTCAGCTAGAAATCGCTCGCTCTTCTCTCGACAGATGGTGCCATAAACCCAGACGACATTTCAATGAACCCAAAATCTATGGCCATTGGCTTAATTGGACATGATGAGCTTCATAGTTACCGCGGCCACCTCGGAATGCCGCTGCGTGCTCACAATCACACTAAAAAAAAAAAAAAAAACGCGCGTTCATGAAAAAGAAAAGTTGGCCTCGGGTTACCGTGTTTCACCGCAAAAGACGTCGAAAAACTGCAGTCTTCTGTCTTAAGGTGCTGCGTCGGATATGAACGCCATCTGGCAGTAATGTCAAGGAACGAAAGTTTTTTTATAACGCAGAGTAACTAACCAGTTGCTCTACGTACACGCTTTTTCGCTCATAGAGGGGCATTGTCAGCGCAGCGTAGTAAACACTGCTCTCTTTGGAATTAACTATCTATGCATTAATAAAGTAAAAAAAGCACACCACTTACTACTCACGTATTGGTGTTGTGCATCAATATGTGCAACTTTCACTGAGTGGCTGATGCGATTGGCAGACAGACGAACAGACAGCCAGACTGACCAAAGTTTTTGTGTTAGAGTATCCCCCCAAAAAAACCATTGACCTTGAAAAAAGAGAGGTGTTTCACGTCATAGCACGCATTGTCGAAGAGACGGGCGTGGCCCGTGACTCAAAGCAAGACCCTTTTTTCGCGCAAGCCAGAGAGAATATTTCGCATACCTGGCCCGCCTCGATGGCAGACCGGGCCCGATAGGGACCCAAGCCAATGATCTAGGCGGTGTTACCCGAACATGGAATCGAAAGCGAGGCGTACAGTGGCAAATATGTGTACGATGTTTGGCGCATATTCATTGCTAACTAATATACTTTACCTACGGTAGTTTCATGTGAAAAGGGGCTCACAATTGAAACAATTGAGTGCACGTGCTGAGTACGTAACGTGCTTTAGCCCACCCGTTTCGCATAAATAATGTAGCCCCATTTGCAAGAAGCAAAAAAAAAAAAAATTTCAGGAATTGTCAGTTGTAAAGCTCCGTATAGCTTCACCCACATAACAGCATTCTTTTGCAAATAAGATATCTGGAATTTTCACGTATGCACTACGCAAGTAGAAAAATCTTAAGAACTAAGTAGAGACCAAGCCCCACCCAAGCCCGTGACCTCAAACCGGGGCCCGACTCTATGCCCGGAGCTTCCGACCCGAGCCTACCCCGGGCCCACCGTGAAAACGAATTCACCCGGCCCAGTACCGCCAATCAGGATTTTTGGTAAGCCCGAGCACGCCCAGCGTACTAATTCTACTCATGTCTCAGCCAGCGTCCACAGTTATTCACTCGCGTTCATATATCACGTCTTAATTCTCACGCTCGTGAGTACTTACCCACGTTTACACTCACGGCTACTCATACTCACGAGTGCTCACCTGCATTCATATTCACTAATTCACTCACTCACGTTCTTACTCCCGCATTTCAAATGAGTATGAGGGCTAGTGAGTGTAATTATGAGTGAGTATATATGCCGAGCTATGGTTCCATCGCAAACAGGAGCATTCATCGGCGAGAACGTGATTGCAAAACCAACGTGAATTACGTTCATTTTTGGTATAGTTCCAGAGGGGACATCATGAAGTGATAGGACGATGTGTCGTCTCTATTTCCGCAGAATCGGAGTTGCATTCGAGACCGTCGGCATGATTTACATACCACCAAATGTTCTCGGTAAGAATTATTTGTTAATAAGTGCATGCTAACGACTGCCTTTTACATGTCATCACGTGTAAAATAATTTCATTTTGGTAGCAGCTTATTTTTTGTTGCATCGTAGTACAGACTGAGTAAAAACTCTTTTGAGATTATTGCCTTGCAATGAACAGCGGTTACCACAACAGCTGCAGAGTCTTGGTTTACGTTCTTTTATGGCATAGCTCGCTTCCTTCGATTGCTAAAACTGCTGCTTGAGTGAGTTGGTTATTGAGTATTTAGACATCTATCAGCGCAAAAAGACAACTTTTTTTGGATCAAAATGCCACTTAGCTTCCTTGATTATTGATTAGATGGTCCATTCAATTCTACGTGGTCATCGAGGATTGGGCCATCGGATTGGCCATCGAGGAATAAAAATTTGTATGAACTGCGATGTTCAATCATGATTTCTCAGTATCAGTGACTTGGTGTATAACCAGGTCATATTCCTTATTAACTGACTTACAGGACCTCATTGTTGAAGTTCTGTCGATGTCCCTCTGCAGCAAACAAGTTGGGAGAGGACAGACTTCGAAGTGATCTGCCTATTAGTATATGTTTGCAGGGGGACCAAGTACTCAATACATGCTTAAATATACAAAAACAAACTAGACGCTCCAAAGCGCGATTCTTTTTTGCCGTGCTGGAAAAACTGAACGGGGCAGTACTGTCCGTTTTTCTGTTCTGCTCTTGTTCTTCACAGTGGTTCCGGCTGGCATACTCCAGACGCCTTTCTTCGAGCCTGGTCTACCTTCGTAAGTTGTTTTGGTGGACGTAATTACTTTATAGTCATCGTATTGTTTTGTGAGTGTGATAGAAATACGTATAGCTGCACCATATTTGTGACAAAATTAAGAAATCATCAACACTTTACACTTTAGCAATAGAAAATCGTCCCATAATTGAATCGCTTGATATACATCTATATATTTGTCAAGTAAGCATTGAGGTTTCGACGTGTTAATTGCCTGCTATAGAAAGACTAGTTCTCCTGTTTTCCACCTGCTCTGTTCTTTAAATATTGCTTCTTTGTATGCACTCTTCTTTCAGCCGTTTCTTGCCCTCTTCTCTCTAGTGTAGGGAAGTGAACCAGCAGCTTACCTTCCATTTGATCTCCCGTATTTCTTTTGTTTTTCTGTTTTTTTTCTATTAACGTTTTTGACAAGAGTGGCATGACCAAAGTTGTAAATAGTTTGTGCTGTGTCACGCTAGGAAATTTCGAACTAGGACGGGCTACGTTTGACCCACCTCTAAGAGCTAAAAAGTAGCTGGCGCCTTTTTTAGGGGTGAAGCTCCTTACTGTGGGGGTCATTCCCTCCTCTGTAATAGTATGTTGTAGTAACCACTTCTAGTTAGCTTCAAGAATTGCTCACTAGATGGCGTTGTGTGCATATTTCCTTGGAAATATTACCTTTCGATGGCGTTGGTGGTTTTGGTATAGTTGACGATTATATAGGATAAGTGGCGCTGTTATAAGAAATTCACAGCTTATTCATGGAGTGAATGATGATGAGCGGGGATAAGCGTCCGTCCGTCCAAGTTTGCCGAGTTCACGAGGACCTCGAGGGTGTGACCTCGTAACGGACGAACGGACGGATGCTTCGCCCCACTCATAATTCACTCCGTGGATATGCTGAGAATTTTTTTGGGCTTCAAGATCTTCTTACATCCTGTCAATGAAAACAAAACTCACAGGTTCTTCTTGGAAACTACATAAGTTATGTAGTTTATTGATTGGTCTATCATAAAAGCGACTTGACTACGATTCATGTGTATCAGTGGTTGTTGTGTGACGTCATGCCTGCAGCAGCGAATCTTACTTTCTTACTTCAGATCGGTAAACTTCGGCACCATCGGAACAGTCATGGCCCATGAGATGACGGTCGACTTGATCCAGAAAGGTAACACGCTGGGTGAATGGCCCGCAAGACACTGGAGGTAGCGTGATACACTTGCGTTCGAACACGTTGAACGCAACAAAGGTTTCCGTTTTCGGTTTGTTGCTTCTTACAAACTAAGCTTTACTTACGCTTACAGCCTTTAAAGCAATGTCTTTGAAGCAAACGACGCAAAGGAGCTAATCTGTACTTAGATTCCAACAGCATTCGCAGAATATGCTGTGGTTTTAAAGACGATAGTCTTGGGATATTTCATCGCAGACGTCTTAGTCCGCTTGTCCGTCCGTCCGCCCGTCTGTCTGTCTGTCTGTCTGTCTGTCTGTCTGTCTGTCTGTCTGTCTGTCTGTCTGTCTGTCTGTCTGTCTGTCTGTCTGTCTGTCTGTCTGTCTGTCTGTCTGTCTGTCTGTCTGTCTGTCTGTCTGTCTGTCTGTCTGTCTGTCTGTCTGTCTGTCTGTCTGTCTGTCTGTCCGTCCGTCCGTCCGTCCGTCCAACGATTCAACCGCTGGGCGAATGTTTAACTCCTTGCTCAACGCCCACACATCTGATGAGGTGGCTGCGTTCACACATGTGAACATTTTGGATCAAAAAGTGAATATTATGCATATTTGAAGCAGTGCATTAATACGTAGGTGTGAGTTACTTTGTTTCTTTATTTAGAAAATGCACAGATACTTCATTGTAAAGACCACAGTGTTTATGAAGGAAGAAGCGGGTGTTTCCTACGCTTCGCTAAAACGACCCTGTGCTGCCATATACCACCAGCGCTGCCTTCTTTCGTTCCTTAACAATGCTGCCAGATGGCGCCATATCTCACGCAGGACCTACATACCGAATGATATCGTCTTTAGGCGTCGTTTGCATCGAAACACGCAGACGTGCGGCCATTTTTTTTCGTATCGTGCACCTAGAAAGGTGGGATGGGGATCGGTCACCGTTCTCCTAATCACCTAAAATGGGTGCCTATTCTACCCAATACCTTTATTGAGTGATGCTGTTCCCGTCATCTCAGGGTAGAAGCACCTTGTGGTATCGGCTTATCAGCGTGTCATGTCGTCGTCATGGTCAATCATAATTCGGTATGCTCCACAAAAAAAAAGGTATAGGATAAACCCTAGTACTCATTACTGGTACAAACTATGCATCTGATCAGCTGAAGGCTTGCAGGCACTCACTAAAAAATTACGTTTTGCTCAGCAACACTAGGAGAATCTTGGACCGAGGCGCGCTAGTTTCCTACCCAAAATCAGTGAGACAAAAGTGCGTCTATACGGTAAAGTGATCTACTTCGTAGACCACTTTTTTACTATATCTGCAAGCTGGTGGTCTGTGAGTACATCGCTGGCAAGTAAAGCAGTATATAGAGGGTGAAGATTTTGTAGGAAACACCTGTACCTATTGCATGCCGTGCTCCTCTCGTTAATGAAGTCGAAGCAGCCTTCCGTACATTCCTCCTTGCCACATTTATATTAGTACGTAGAGTTACGGCTGCACACGTTTCTTTTAGTCTCTTTTTACGACAATGGCAAACAAGGACCCCTGTTGTTGCATTAAAGGAACTGTTTACTTCTCATCAGTACTCGAGAAACCCAAGGTACAAATGATGATGGTGGCCTATATGTATGGCTCGCAGCCACTTTAGAAAACTGAACAACAAACAAACAATTAGATGTTATCACTCATTAATTTTAAATATTCTCAGTTTAAAATGGCTAGGAGAAATTATTTTTACTGATTTAGAGACTCACGATCAAATGCAGACCTTTGCGAAAAGCTCACCGCTGCTTTATTTGCGTTTTCGCATCTATCACGCTCCTCGTTCTCTTTAGCACTCAGCGAACGAGTGCAGGGAGGGGGAAGATTTCTGCGATGAAAGTTGGAACCCCCTAATTTAGAGCCCTACGCAGGCCTCTGCTGACCGGTATTGTTTACCAGCGCTCGCATTCACAGGGTTTGGGGATATCGATTCGTGGCACGATCTCTCAGTGGCAGCAACGGCATCCTGCCATAACTGAATGACAAAAAGGCGAAAAAAAATTCCATCTTTTGAAAAAAAAAGCTACCTTTCAGAAAATGACCCTGGGGTCTATACGGCAGAGAACTACTGGGTCACCTTGGCGAAATTTCAGTATTGCTCTACAAGACACGTGGCTTCCCAGGACAACTGAACACCGCCCATTAGAAATGCGTGGGGCCTCATTGTAAAATAATAAATACTTTGGAACGCCACGTGGCTTTCAGTGCGACACTGTAACTTTAACAGTATCTTCAATGAAGTCTCTGCTGTATAGAATCTGGAGCCATTTTAGATAGCTAGCTTTTTTGTCAGATATGACTGTTTGCGCCTATTTCCCATTTAGTTACTGTAGACCATTGCTCTCGCCAACGCGAGATGGCACTAGGTGCAAATGTTTATAAGTCCTGTTCCTGCTCACCAGTATTATTTCTATGCAATATCACCTTTCTGTTAGACGTGGTGAGGCAGCTGACGAACAAGCTTTCTCTTTTCAGACTTGCACTACGACTCTAGAGGGATGATAAGACGATGGTGGACCGACTACACACAGGCGTCGTTCTACGACAGGGCCGGCTGTCTGCTCAAGCAGTACGGAAGCATTGTGGACACTCCGGCTAACATGACGGTATGAACACGTTAGCATCATTTGTGACGATTCTACGAGCATTCGCAACATTGTTTTTTTTTTTTGCAAATAGCGATTGTTAGTCTGATGTTCGAATAAAACGTGCACGGGCATTCACGTGCGAGTACAGGTATAGACACATGAACACATGAAACGCGTACGCGCACGCACAAGGTCACATGTGTCCACACATCTACACACATATCCACCCATTCATACACACGCACCCAGGCGCATACTTTTAAATTTTAATTTAAATTTGTTTATTTCAGACTTATATGCACAATGCACGGTGTGAAATATGTCCACGGAGTAAGGCAAAATGGTACTCGTATGTCTCCTGACAAGCCCCAACCCTGGCCTCGCCAGGTTATCTAGCGCGCATGCTTCAACGGCAGGCGTTGATTAAGGGCGCTCAGAACAACGGGATAGAGCACTACGAAAGAGTTTTGCACTGAAGGACGAGGTTTAAGGAACAGAATTTCAAAGGCTTCCTTCTTTTTCGGGTTTTCTTAAGCTCAACGCTTCTTTTGCGAGACACTCTAAGCCACCAAAAAAACCCCACTCTAACATGAACGAGCAGCTGTCGCGTTTGATTGAGAGAAACATTACGCCGGCTACTCTAATCCTTGAATTAGGTGTCTGTTAGGGGCACACGCACGTTGGCGTTCGCGTTTCCGGGTGCATTCTTCGGGTTGACCTAGCCATTCGCGCGCATCTTAGGTGAATCTCGGAGGCCACGTAAAAAGAGCCGAGTGGTTGAGATCCGCTCCTCCAGGGGCCGCAGTCACAGCTGGTGGCAATATTTCAATCAACTCAGTAAACTAATTTGCGTTATTTATCGCGAGAGTTCATAGGTCTTTATCCTAAAAAACGTTGCGCTCCGCTACCATATGCGTCAAATAAAGCTGAATTTGAGCGAGAATAAAATATTTCCAATTTTTAGAATGCACTCGACTAATGTTCGAAAAACCGGAATTAGGTGTTCTACTGGAAGTGATTTCGGGGCAAACCAGGAAACAAGATGAGGCTCGACAGTCGTGCCACATAAAATTTTGCAGAGCAGAACGCAGTTGTAACAAAAGAGAAGACCGGCGAGGTCGATCGACACCCAAGAATTGACAATGGGAAAACATAATTGTATAAACAAAAAAAATTACGTTAGCTTTGCACTAGCGCTACCAAGTGAGATGGAAGAGCACGGCTCAGTGGCCTTTCTTGTTGGGAGCGAAGCTCCTTAGGCCGCCGCCGCCGTCGAAGCTCCCTGCGCTGGGCAAGCGTACTGAGCAAAACTCTGAGCGCGAGCGCGCACAGGCGCGTCGGCAGAAGGCTCGCGCTGCGCCGCTTACACCCGACGCTCACTCGCTCAGTCGTTCCCGCCACCGAGTGCAGCAAACGCTCTCCCCACCCGCTCCCCACTCTACCGCTTTCACTAAAGATATAGCAGCGAGATCAGGCGCATATAGTCACTTGCATCTCATTTCTAAGGAGTTTCGCTCATTTGGTTAGATTCGTACATGGAACAAGTGCTAGATTTTTGTCTTTATTTGTTCTTTCTATCTGTTTCTTGTATTTCTTTTTCTGAATCCATTTGTTTCTGCTTATTTCTGGCTGTCGCTATCTATTTGTTTCCATTTATTGCTCGTTCTATCTTTGCTCCCTGTCTTTGTCTTTCTCTTTTATTTGTCTATACTTCTGTTTCTGTTTTGCGCTCCCTGTACTTATTCTATCTCTTTATCATACCCGTTTCTATATTGTTCTCTGTCTTTCAACTGCTTCACGTGTTAATTTCATCCAATTTCGGGCGTATTTCTACATCTTTCTCTTTCTTTTTTTCACGTGTTACGGGACTATTTCGATTCGCCGAGCAGACTTTTCATTCGGCACTCGCATCTGCTGTACTCTGTAATAGGGCTTTTCTCATTTTGCTCATAAGTGTCTGACAGACACTTATGAAGTTTTGCGCGACGGAGCACAAGTCACAAATAGCTTAAACAGCTTCCATGTTAAAAAAGAATTTCGCTAAAGCATCAGTCATTGCTGCATCACACAAGAGATGCGCCTGCGCCGCAAAACGTCTGTCAGTCACATAAAAGGCTTGCTTTGTAAGCGATGGCTTTTGTTGAATAATTCCTTATTTCGTAAATCAGCCGAACGTGCCTGACTGGTTACGAGTTTGGAGACGCACATTTGTAAGCAAACTTAACTTGAACGCCACACAGCGTTACCTGAGCTAGTTTGACTGACGCCAGCTTCGAAGCGTTGGGCGCCAAATACGTCGCTATGCTTGGATATCACGTCGGAATGCGTGGGGAATATATCGACAACAGAACTCAAAGTTACGTTGCGCTGGTGGCAGTCATGACGTTTCAGGACACGCTGCGGAGCGCTCGAGGTAAGCTAGATGAAGGCCGTGCGTTTTGCTTTAATATGGAGCACCAGCTTATATCTATTTAACTTGATCGCATTCTTTTTTTTTTCACTTCCTAATGACTCGTATTGAAATTTCAGCCAGACGAGATGAATAGATTGATCGAAGCTGTTGCTGACAACGCGGCACTCCGAATCGCATTCCAAGTGAGTAAATTTTCCGAATAATACTCTGCATGCATCGATGATGCAAGTGCGCGATATTCGACTTTTATTGATAACGGCTAACGAAAGTGTCGCCACGTTTCAATGGTGCCACCGAGGAAAATATTTTATCTAGTTGATTTATGCTCCGCGGAACGAAAGGGCGCTATTTTTATAATTGAAAAAAAAAATCTCCAGGCCAATGATGCGTCTAATGTCACTCGCCCTGAGCCCTGGTACGTTCCTTAGTGGGGAGACACCGATGTGGAGCCCACCATTTCTCCTCTAGCACACTGCACAAAGGGTTACCAACTCCTCCAATGAAGGAAGTTGGGATGTGGAGGGGCGGACACGCACAATACCATAGCGAGCCAGTAAAATCAATTTTTGTTATCCCACTATCTTTCAGACAAATCCGTTGTTCCTTCATGATTGTGGCCTCCTGAAACACTTGAGCTGAATACGTGATGCTCGTGGCACTTCCTCGTGCTGAATAATGTACTCGTAAAAGACGTCGCACTTCAAAGGGAAAGTTTAAACAGAAGTGGCTAAAGCCTGTCCAACCACTAGCTACCACAACATTGCTTTGTGCGAGCGGCCTGTGCAAATTTCGTGGTCCTCCTTGAGGCGCGCGTTGTTGGGCGCGTGTTGGGTCCCGTAAGATTCCTATAACTGAACTGTCCGGAAGAAATTCGGGACACGTAGTTTTCCCGAAAAAAAGACGACGCGAGACTCAGTATGATGCAGAGAAAAGTCGGGACAGTCCCGTGAAATCTAGAAAGCCAGAAGATGGCTCGTAACAATAACTGTACACCGGCACCCCGGCATGTTCACCAGTTTCGATCACGGTAAAACGGAGCCAAAACAACAGACCACATAAGGAGAGGGACACGTACAAAAGGCGCCCTTCTCCTGGTTTGATCTGTTGTTGTCCACGGTACTGTTTGATTGCGAACGCGAACCAACTAGCTCAGATGTATGTACATGTCGACACTCACAGGAGCAACTGGTAACGTAAGCAGGCGCGTGCTCTTAAATGAAGGAGGAATGGTGAGAGGCTCGCTACACCAGGGGCTGCCGAAAGACAAGAGCACCCGACGAGATTCATGTCCTCAGATGTCCACGGGTCAAACGCCGTGTAAGCTGGAACATAGCTGACACAACGGAAGCAAGGACCGGGCGAAAGTGTGTGACAAGGAGGATATGACGTGAACGCACAAGATGTTCGCGGTCCAGTGTACTCTAATCACGGGGTGACTTCAGAACAACGTCCAGAAACTTTGACCATATGATGTTCGGTAAAAGGGCACTAAAGAGAAGCAATGACTTGTTTTGTGTTGACAAACTAAACACTCTAAAAACTCCAATACCGTATGTTTAACTATCTTATACTTCATTATTAGCGGAGCAAATCAATGTTGACATTAGTTTTAAAGTTCGCTCCTCAACTTGGAAGTGGGAGGTCAAAAACATCAAATAGTATTTTTTGATATTTTCGCGACATTGGCTCGGTGAAATTTTCTAAAACTTCATATGCTAGGTATATGACAGCATACCAATCTGGCCGGCCTGCTGGGCATTCGGCTCGCTGCTGAGCAGCACCTACATGGCAGGATACGAGCAAAAGTTAGACTTTCAGAAGCTACATCAAAGATGTGCTCTTTCCCCGCCAGCTCATCAACTCGTCCCTAAATGAGGTAGGCAAGATAAACCACACCATGTGGTGCAGTTTAGATGCTTGCTGCAGAGAGTCCACAGATCGTCACCAGCGTAAATTAGCTCTGCAGTTCATTTGTGAGGAGGTCGCCGATAAGGTATGTGTAGTTCAGTTTTACAAATTAAAAGCTACGTAGAACCCAGTGGACACCTTCAATATTAATGACGTCAAATTGTTTTGTGCAGAAATTTTAGGGTGACGACACCACCCGCATGTTCTTTTCGCGCGTTTTCTCAACAACCAAGTATCGGAATCTCAGGGTGACGTCACCACTCGCATGTTCTTTTCGCACGCTTTTTCACTAACCAAGCGGCGGAATCTCAGAGTGACGTCACCACTCGCATGTTCTTTTCGCGCATTTTTTCACCAACCAAGCGGCGGAAATCTCAGGGTGACGTCACCACCCGCATTTTCTTTTCGCGCGTTTTCACACCGGCCAAGCGGCGGAAATCTCGGGGTGACGTCACCACCCTCACGTTCTTTTCACGCGTTTTCTCACCAACCAAGCGGTGGAAATTTCAGATTGACGTCACCACCCACATGTTCTTTTCCCGCCAACCAAGCGGCGTGTCGCTGTAATATTGGTGTTTTCGGGATTTTGCAGTTGCTCCTTACCTATGCTCGAGGAATCGTTTCGCTATTTAGTGCCTCTTTAACGTGCACCAAAACGTAGGTGTGCGGCGTGTAGCACTTCACCTCCGGTGAACTGCGGTTGGGATTCGATCCGGTGACCATCGGGTCACCCGTGCTACAACCACTCGACCAGCATGTCCGGTCGTCCTGAGAAGTCGTTAAGGATGAAAGCGCCAAAGGGCTGTAAAAATTCTTGAATACAATATTATTACACTTGCGGCACGTCTGTCCTCTGTCTCTCACATGCGTACGTCTTTTGTAGCGCCAAAATCACCATGTTATGTGCCTAATAGTAATTAGACTGGTTAGGTTGAAAATCCCGTCTTTTGTCTCTCTTTCCCTCGTTCGGTCGTTCCTTGGCAACTTTCAACTCCAGTATTGATTTTTTTGTTGTCTAAGCGGCATTTTTTACTTACAAAGCTTCTAGCCTGTTAATTAGGACTGTTTTTTTTTTTGGTGGCTTTCAGGCACTACTAGCTTCCGCGGAAGAAAAACCGATGATGTTGCTGCCAGGCCTCGAAAAATTTTCTCCTGAACAGCTGTACTTCTTATCCTACGCCTCGGTAAGTTGTTGACAACTTATGGACTTATCTCATCATTCGTCCCCTTTCGTTCACAAAGAAACTGCTTGAATAACGAATTGCTTAGTGATCAACAAAGTGTTGCACTACATACCTCCACCTATAATTGATAACATGGAAAATTTTAAAGATAATTAACTTGCGTCCAACGAAGATTGACAAACAAAAATTGGTGTTCCATTTTTCAATTTCGCACCATATCTCCCTGCGCCTGAATCTCAGCGTTACGTCACGAAATCTGTTGTCTTTTTTTTTGTGAGATATTTCAGATGCCTTTCTACGTTCACCATTTACGTCGCCGTGAAGTTCCGTAAATATCCATCCATATTGGGACAAAATAACCTCGCATGTCGCATGACCCTCCAAGTCGTTGCCATTGCGCTCATTTTTTCTTTGCTTTTGTGACGAAACTGCTGCTTTTCGTCCTCACGTTTTGACCATTCTGGCTAAGCAAAATAGTCCCTATACTTGCTTCGTTATGTTACGTAAAAACACCGTGCGACTTCCTTTAAACGAAAGAGATTTATGTAGACCTCAGCAGACGCTGTCAAAAGGTATATCATCACGTCGACTCGAGGCGGAAATTTCTAGATGGCGTTGGTATTGGTAGTATACTCTTATGGCGTCTTTTAGACCGAAGAAGCGCCTTGTCGGTGACGCTCCATTGTGAGAGGATAAAAGACATGCTATGTTGGAAATAATATCTAAAACGAAGCCCGTCCCATAAGCCTATAGTAAGAAGAGCTTGCGTAGGAAGGGGCTATTGGAATCATACAGTATGATAAAGGCAGTGCTGGAGAAGTTCAAAGCACAGAAAGCGCATCTACCGACTGATTTATTGAAATAACAAAAAAAAAAAACTGAAGCTGGTCAAAACATACAAAGGATAGGGCCCTGGGCAAACCACGCACGAGCCAACATGGATGCTATCTATGTATAAAACACATTTGTGTCGTCCCTCTTTCCTGTGTTTCGAACTTGGCAGTGGTGACTTTGTTATCTTATTGTAGTGAAGCTTAGGAAACAAAAACAAACGCAGTTGATCCCTCTTTGTAGTAATCGTTATAACACGAAAGTGAAACGTTTCTTCGCAGAGGTAGTTAAGCGTTCATTGTGCATTGTTTCGCCGCAAGGGCTAAGGAATGAATGCTACAGCAACGAATTGCAATGTAACGCGAATTAGGGCAAGCACACCGAAACTTGCAGCGCACACCCCAAGAAGAAAGCGCGCACGAAACTAGCATACACAAGACGAGCATGGACAAGCTACTTTCACAGCTAGACACTTGAAGAACGCTGCTCAAACAAAAAAGACGCACAAAATGAACACACAGGTATACAAACGATGAGCGCGAACAGTTGTCAGAATTTTCACTTCTTCGGTGTCGTGGATCGTCTGATGACCTTCTCTCTCTCTCTTTTTTTACAACGTCTCTTTTCTCTCATCCTTTATCCCCCTTACCCCCTTCCCCAGTACAGGGTAGCCAGCCGGTCTGAGAACTGGCTAACCTCCCTGTCCTTCCTCATTTATTTCTCCTCCTTCACTTCTTCGCGTATGAGCAGCGCGATGCTTTCGTAAGCGTGACTGCACAAACAAGCGAAGTGACCTTCGAGCTCTCTTTAACTACCGTGATTGATTGATTTGTGGGGTTTAATGTCCCCAAACCACGATTTGATTATGAGAGACGCCGTAGTGGAGGTCTCTCGAAATTTCGACCACCTGGGGTTCTTTATCGTGCACCCAAATATGAGCACACGGGCCTACAGCATTTCCGCCTCCACCGGAAATGGAGCCGCCGAAGCCGGGATTCGATCCCGCAACATGCGGGTCAGCAGCCGAGTACTTTAGCCACTGAACCACCGCGGCGGACTCTTTAACTACCGTATCTTCAAAACAAACTTGCAGTGACAGCTCAAGTAAAAAAAAATGGACCAGTAAATACATGTTAATCTGCAAATGTCGTCGAAAGACGATAGTTTTGCGTGTGGAGAGAGGGAACAAGACATTTATTTGACGTTCTGCGCAAGAAAATCGGTGAATGGTATTCTGGAGGCGCTGCGTTAGAGAGCCTCGAGCGTGCAGCGGAGGCGAACGAGGGCATCAAGTCACGTCACACGTGAGACATGAGCGCCATCTGGCAGTTTTCTTGGAAGACGAAGCACGTGGCTCTGAGACGGGCGTGCGCGCACGTCTCAGAGGTGGTAAGGTGTAGGACGCAAGGCGACGGGTAGGTGCCACCACCGCGTCATCATAGCAAAGCGTTGGAAACACTTGCCTTTTCGCGCAAGCGTTGCATCGTCAGCGCAGTGTGATAAGCACTACGGTCCTTAAAATTACTTATGTATACCTTTTATAGTAAAAGACGCGCATACAGAATATATACGGAATATATGCTCAAATGTGCACAATAATTGCTTTTTCATTGACAATCGCACAAGTATGAACGATAAATCTTGAGCAACATTGGTGGGCGCTGCAGATGGCGTCGTCCATTTGGAGTATCGGGCTGGTCCATTCAGAGTATCCAATACCGTTAAGCGTGGACAAATAGACAATTGTACAGACAGACCGACAGACCAAAATTTCAAGGTCGAAGGTCCCCAAGAAAGACTATCGTCTTTAGAAGCGCGAGAATCTCGAGATAAGCGCGCGCACGCGAGTGAGCCACCGTGCTGGAGAATATCTATACGCACTTGTAATCACGCGATGCGGAGGTACGATTACCATTACAGCGCGTGCCGCCCAACGCGCGTTCCATCTTTCTACTGATAACAAAAACGCGCTGAAGTTGCTGAGCTCTGCGGACCGCCAGCGGTACATAATATACGTAAATGGCTCGCCGTAGTGGATTGGAGAAGGTTCGCTCTGTGGCGTAGTGGTTAGCGTCGCGTGCTGGGTAGCGTCGCTGTTTAGCAGCCCCGCTGCGGAAAAAAATTCTTCTCGTTTTTTTTCTTTTTGATCTGTTGGTATATATTTTACAACGTCATATCCGTGACGGAAACACGTCAGCGAAGCGGTGATATGGGACCTCGGCATAAAACACTTTCGTGTTAAGAATTAGTTTGGCAGCAAGGGCTAATCAATGAAAGTGACTGCATCAAACTGGACTGTTAGAAAGAGTAAAAGTTCGGTATTTCAGGATGCACGGTCGCTGCATTGACAGAAGCGTATTTTGCGCTGGCAATTTCTTCAACGTCAACTTCACGCGACGAGAGCACGGCGCGCACAAATGAGTGATCCGGCTGTCGATCGTTTTTAAGAAAAGTCGCGTGCGACCCCTGGCGGACCGTGCCCTCCCAGTGGGTCAAAGTAACCATTTCTTGCCGGAAGCCTGCAGGCCTTGCTCCTTTTCTTTTCATTATCCAACTAGCATTGCTCTAGCGGTGTCCTTGCAATGAAGCCCACCACAAGCAGCCACTTGAATCGCGCCGCAAATAACGTCTTCTCATACTTTTGCGGAAGATATCAAATCAACAAGTTTTAAAATTTCAGCTCGTTATGACTGGATGTTATCGCTCAACTCGTTTAGATAATCCCTATTAGGTACAATTAATTAGCTGCCACACCAATACTTTCTATCGTTCATTTATCCTACGAACGTCGAGCGACTGAAACGACTTTTCCTTGGACATCGTTTTCATTTCAAATTATGCTTTTCTTCACCGTACAAAATTACCTACTTGATGATGTGTTATATATAATTTTGTTCTGCACTTCTTATCGTACGTACATTTGTATTGAGTTGTGTTAGCTTAATGTGATTTTATGTTCATATTTATTATTATTTTATTATTATCTTGTTCATATGTATTTGTAACTTGTTATTTTAGGTATCCCACTCCTATTAGTAAAGTGGCGTGTGGTTGAGGGTAATATAAATGAAATGAACAAAACATTTCCATTTCTGCGCTGAACTGTGTTATAGTTTAGCCCATGCCAGTTTCGTAACATGAGATCAATTGAATTTTAATATGGTGCGAAGACTCAGCCATGGCTGAGCCTCGATAAGTGTAATTATAGTAATGCTAAATTAGTGATGCTGAAAAGTAGCCGGAAAATCGTACGAATACTTTGATGTGCGGATCATTACCATATTCTTGTGTAAGTTTTTTTCTTTGCGTTGACAGCTGTTGTGCGCACATGAAAGTTCCGAAGGAAATAAGGAAACAGGAGTTACGAGTGAACCATTTCTAAATCGATATAGGTAAGTTATGCAGGTCGGTATATCTTTATTTGTAGTGTCATCGCGTACATACCCACCACCTCATCAGAAAGTTTCGGAAAGATTACGAATAGGAACTGGTTGTAATGTATAACGGATGTTTTTTCACATAACAAGAAAAAACGAATTGCGTTGGCAAATAAAAAAAATGAGAGGATGCACCCATCTTTCTAAAACTACATCTTTCGAAGGGCGAATAATAAAGGTATAGCGGTCATTTCCCTCCGTGAAGGAGGGTGACCGACTGAGATGATGGGCGCACTTTTGTCTCTTCTATCATAGAGGCCTGCTCAGGGGGGTGGGGGGGACGCAAAGTCAGCCACTTACATAAACATAACAGGAGGATAAGGGGGGGACGTGTCTCGGGAGGAGGAGGGGAGCGAAGCTAACTCCATGCATTAACATGTTAGGGAGGGGGTGCTGCAACAAACCTCCCCCCCCTCCCTCTGCCCCCATTTTTCGAAGGAGAACCCTGCGGCCACCTTTGTTCGCTGTCGTCGGCAATCCTTATAAGTCGTTGTTACCCAAAATTTCTCGCCATGCGCTGTTGACTCATCCTTACCACGCACGACCGATCAAGCGCAGCGCTTAGACAGGACTGCCGTGTATAGGGATACACACACGGAAGGCACAATCCACCGCTGAAGCTGTCGGTACCTCACTTAGTGCTCCTTTAAGCGATCCACGACGACAATCGGCGAAGTCGTGGTTTCTCTCGCTATGATGACGTCACAAATCTAGTGATCCGTGACGTCGTGATGTCATCAATTGTAGGAGGAGGTTACGTTGGTGTTTCTCTGTTCGTGAATGAACACGAATGGGCGCTGCAAGATCAAGCAGGTGCACTATATAAAGGTTCGCTGTAATAAATAATAATAATAATAATAATAATAATAATAATAATAATAATAATAATAATAATAATAATAATAATAATAATAAATGGAAACAGGGGCATGGTTAAGAGGCACACCGCAGTGAAGGGATCCAGAAATTTTGCCCGTTAGGCGCAAGCGTTGCATAGTCCACTGAACTTTATCATGTCGCCTCCGTCGAAGCGCGACCTCCTCTGCCGGGTTTGAACCGGCGACCTTCGCCTGAGCAGCCCGGCACCGTATACGCACGGTATGACGATGACCGAGACAGACCATTTCCTTCATTACAAAAGCAGAGAGAAAACTTCCCTGTGCACGCAAATAGCTGCACATTGAACCACGGGCTGCAGAAATGGAACACTCGGTTTTCTGTTTCTGAACGCCTTGTATTCACGAAGAACTGAATTCGCTACTGAATATAATCGACACGACAATCGAGGAAACCGTACTTACACAACGCGGTCGGGTTATGCTATTCCGGATTTATTAATTTTTATGTACGTTTTTTTTCCTTTTTGCTACTCTTATTTCAAGTGGAAGGACCCTTATATTGTGTAATCTTCAGTTAACTTGTGCTTGCATTGAAGCATTTTAGCGCATTATCGTACAACGTAATGTCATTCGTTTACTATTTTTAAGTATTCTGCCGTACCCCTCCCCTTTCCTGCCTTGAGCTTGTTTGAGATTGGCAGTATTTCTAAATAAACGAATAAAAACTCATAAAATTCCTTTGAGACTGAATTCATCTACCTGCACCTCGCTCTGTTTAAACGTGCACTTTGTCACAATAGCAAAACATGCAGATTGGTGATACACTTTAGGGATATCTATATTTCATGTTGAAGTTGGTTCACGAAATGTGGCACTGTAGGATATGCTGAAGCCATGGTGCAACACTAAAACGACAACGTTGCCTGTTGCGCAATGATCAATCAGCAACCGCTGTGTCAGGCTCGTTCTCGCTCCTGCTTTTGGTGGCATGCAGACTCCGCCATTAAATGTAAAGACAACATCGAGATGCAACTAATTTCTTTGTAAGGAAGCTGGTACTCGCTTTTTTTGATGAGCGACATGGTCGACAACTTAAGGTACTTTAACGCTTGAGAGCAGATCGAAAATTGTTCAGGAAATATGTACGTTTACTTGTGACCAGAAAATAAGCCCGAAAATGACTAACTCACTACTAGTTTTCAGTGACTTACTGCATCTTCATACTATGGTTCACGCAATACTCTAAATAATATTATAATATTTAGGGTTTAACGCCCTAAAACCACTATATGACTATGAGGAACACTGTAGTAGAGGGCCCCGGAAATTTCGACCCTCCGAGGTTCTTTAACGAAAACCCAAAATGTAAGCACACCAGCCTCAAGCACTTTTACTTCGTCGAGAATGCAGCCACCGCGACCGGGATTCGATCCCGCGACCTGCGGGTCAGCAGCCGAGTGCCTTAGCCACAAGACCACCGCGGCTGGTCACGTAATGCTTTACTGAACTCCCATCTTTTTCAGAGTCAACGTGCCAATGATGAACATGGAAGAATTCTCATCGACATTCCAATGCCCATCGGGTTCCCGAATGCGCTTGGAAGACGGTCACAGGTGCGCCTTGATTTAGCGCTGCTCAAGATTGAGGCAAGAAGCCATTGGGTGCTCCTGTCACGAGCCTTAATTTCAGTGTGTCGATTCATCGTGTTATAATGTGGGAAGTCGTGCAATTAAAGTGCCTGTAGACTCTGCTGTACTTCTCCGAAATACCTCCTTCCTGACTTTACATTGCGCAACCGGGCAAAAAGGACACTTATTATTTAGATCACCGTTATTGCGGCCAAAGTGCTCGATGCATCATCCCTGGGGGAAAGCGATCACCGGCGGCAACACGACAGGGCGCAAAACAACAACAACAACAACAACAACAACAACAACAACAACAACAACAACAACAACAACAACAACAACAACAACAACAACAACAACAACAACAACAACAACAACAACAACAACAACAACAACAACAACAACAACAAGGAAAGTTTGATCCTTCCGTAATAGGAACTGGCGTAACGCGATAGTAAATCATGTGCTCACAGAAGTAGTTCAATGTCTACTGCACATTGATGTAAGAGAGCGTGCGTGTCGATTGGTGTGACAGCTGTAACATCGCTTAACGTGAATGCATCCACGTAAACACTTAGTCATGCATGTCGGTCCCAGTGACTAAAGTCCATCATAAATGATTGAACAAATGTTCGAGGTACTAGATGCTTGCGGTAGCTCTAGTAGTTAATGGGTGAGAGCGGAATAAGAGAAAGCGACGTGACAGCCAGAGGAGCGCGACAGCCCTGCCCGACCAGAATGGAATGGAATGAAAAAACTTTATTTCAGTCCTGCAGGATGCGCTTAGCGCGTAGCGGGCGTCTCCCACGTAGGAACCGACAGGGAGTACTTGGCAGCTGCTTCGTGGGCCTGCTGGACGGCCCATTGCTGGTCGGCTAGAAGTGAGCTTCTGAGGGACCTCTCCCACTTGCTTGAGGTAGAGTCGGGAGGAGTTGTTCTACACTCCCACAGCATGTGTGCGAGTGTCGCTGTGTGTCCACATGATGGGCATGTGTCGCTGGGGTATGCATCGGGAATAGAAACGTGAAGCGTGGCAATGTTTGGGTACGTGTGTGTCTGTAATAGGCGTAGGGTTAATGCCTGCGGTCGGCCCGACCAGAGAGAAAAGCGACACTCGTCGTGTCTTCACTTCGGCTGACCGCGATTATTCGCGGGGCGCGTTGCGAATCGTTTGAATCTCCCACGCGAATAGCGCGCGCATCGAAGGATTGAGAACGACGACGAAGAAGAAAGCGCCAAGGAAATAAAAAGAAATTCTAAATGGTGAAGTAAAGTAAACGCAGCTGAGTGATAATCACAACACCTGAAATCTCAATATTTCCCAAACTGACCTTTCCATTTTCTTCGTTCGCTGTTTTTCATGTGATTTTTCTTACATTAGTCATATCATAATACAAATTCATTTTAACACATAGTTATAATGCTCAAAGAAAAAAATGCCCTACGCTTTCTTGGCCGATCCCCCCGAGTGGGTGTGAACCACGAGTTTAGGGAAACAAACAAACAATCAAACAAATAACAGGCTGCAACCGATTAGTTAACGGTGAGAAAGTCCCCACTGAGTCGGTTATTGCTACCTTTGCCGGCACTTCCTGTCCATCCGAGTTGAAAATATGGCCGCTCATTTTCAGAGTCGAACGTCTCGCTTCTCGTCCTCTCCAATGTCAAAACTGTTGGCGTTTTGGTCACAGTGCAGGGGGCTGTAAATCAAATTCACGTTGCCGCATCTGTGGCGATACCCACCCATCGAAGGAGTGCATCGCCGAAATCGAAAAGTGCTGCCTCTGTGCGGGAAATCACGCGGCCGATTATCTGAACTGCACCGCAAGGTCTAATGAAACGCAACTTCTAGAAATCATGGACAGACGTCGTTGCTCGCGGCGAGAAGCAATAACAGTTGTGAAGGATAGAGCCTTTGGATATGCCGGAGCCGCGTCGAGGCACGAACAACTAAGTGAGACGAAGATTCTTAATCTTATTGAGGCTGCAGTAGAAAAGGCGATGTCGAAAGCGCTGGAACACATAGTTACGAGCGTGAGTGAGTGCATCTCTCAAGTGTTTTGCTCACAGATGACACAGCTGGCTTCTGCGATAGCAGTACCGATGGCCAAGTCGGCACCTTGTGCAGTGGAAGTTATACCGAATTTAGCCCCACAGCGACAATCCCGCGAGGAGAAAACCCCAATTTCGTCCGTACCTTCTACTTCGACCCACGTGGAGGATCAGAATGAAATGGACGTATGCCAAGATTTCAGGCGTCAGAAGCGCACTGGATCTCCATTAAAATCTCCTTGCCCAAACACAAAACCCAAAAAGGGCAGCGAAAATGCCAGTGCACTTTTTAAGGAGAGTATTTTAGAAGCTGCCGTTGCTGAAGTGTTTCGCTCGTCAACATAGATACCTTGAAAGTACTACAGTGGAATTGTAGGTCTTTGATTTCTGCTTCTACTGACTTACTTTGCTTAATTAATCAGTTATATCCGGATATAATCTTATTAAAAGAAACCTGGCTTAACCCTGTTAAGAATTATCATTTAAACAATTTTAGAGCATTTCGGTTAGACCGTCCATCACTAGGAGGTGGTCTAATTATACTAGTCTCGAATAAATTTTGCCGCACAGCGAGCATAGCTTTTCAGCTTATGCCCACAGACTGTGAAATTTTGGCAATAGACCTCTGTCTGCCCGGGCACCACCCTTTTTCACTTATAAACGCATATTTTCCAACGGGTTTGCATAATACTCAACAATTAGATACTGCCTTAGCTAATTGCAAGAATGATTTCCTTCTGACTGGTGATTTCAACTCACATCATGTTTCATGGGGATTTCGAACACACCATTCTGGTACTCTTCTGTGGGATTGGATGATTAATAAAAATCTTACCTGCCTAAATGATAGACAGCCTACTTTTATTCGCGGACGGACACGATCGGTATTAGATCTCACGTTTTGCAGCCCAAGTGTTTCAATAAAGTCTTGGAAAACAATTGATTTCTCTTCAAACAGTGACCATCTTCCTGTATACTTTGAAATCTCATGTGCTGTGAAATCTATTGAAAGGACAAAGAAAACATTGATCAATTACAAAAAATTTAAAGACTGCTTGCGTTCCAACATTAGGGCAGTGTCCAGTGGTCAAAATGAAGTCCTCGGCAGAAATCTCTGTTCTGCTTTAAAAATCTCCAAGAACACTTCAGAATTTGTAATTGCTTCGTCGTCATCCAAAAGTGCCCAACCTAGTAGATGGTGGAATGATGAGTGCACACGAGATTATAGAAGAAGAAAAGCCGCATGGAAAAGACTTATATGTAATCAGAGTCCAAAAAATTGGAAGGATTATCAGTTCATTGCGGCAACATTTAAACGCACTGTATCGCGAGCGAAAGAGCAATATGACCAAGAACATTTCGAGTACCTGTCTAAATCAAATAACAAACGTGCTTTATTCAACTTCCTTCGTGGTAGGAAGAAGACCCCTATACCAGGAAACGTTGACTCAGTAGTTTACACCTCACAGGAGCTACAGGAATCATTGAATCAGTTGGCTAAAGAATTAGAAAACAGGTTCTCAACGCATCTTCCTAATTCGGCTTACACAACAACCATCTATGACTACACAGAAATATCGACTTCCGAATTAAATCAGGCTATGGAAAGATTGCCAAATGCAGCACCAGGCCCCGATGGAATAACAAATACAATGCTAAAAATACTTCACAGGGAATATCCGAATGATTTGTTAGGTCTCGTCAATTATTCCCTTAGAAGAGCATGAATCCCTTCTGAATGGAAGATTGCGAAAATTATACCATTGCTTAAGAAACAGGGGGCAGGCTATAATTTAGACAACATACGACCGATAGCCTTAACATCTAATGTAGTAAAACTTATTGAAAGGGTACTTCATGGTCGTATAATTAGGTTTATTAACGAGAAACAACTGTTGAGTTCTTCCCAAATTGGCTTTAGATCTGGATATTTCATATGGCATGCACATGTAGATCTGGAAAGTCGTATTCATATTGCCCGTCACAAAAAGCACTTTGCGCCTTTAGTAACGTTAGACATATGTAAAGCATATGATAGTGTAGAGTATTCTATCTTGACTAATCAGTTATGGAGTCATGGACTTCCACCTTATATAGTAGCATGGGTGACGGAATTTTTAAGTAGAAGAGAATTCTATTGTTATCAAGGCGGTTTCTCTTCCTGTAAGCACAAGCAAACCCGAGGTGTACCTCAGGGGTCAGTACTTTCCCCGGTTTTATTCAACATATTGCTTAGTACCATTCCCGTTCATCCAGAAGCGAAAACCTATGTTTATGCCGATGACATTGCTTTCTTTGCTATGGCACATGACTTCCACTGTCTCTACACTATCTTGCAAACATATCTTAATAAAATAGAACATTGGTTGGATGGATTGATGTTGAACCTCAATACCGGTAAATGTGCTATTCTCGTTTTTCCAATCAAAGATCCCGTGCACATATCTATTAATTACAAGCTTCAAGATATCCCACAAGTACAATCATTGAAATATCTTGGAGTTATGTATAATGAGCGTCTAAATTGGCGCCCTCACATTGAATACATCGCGACAAAAGCAGTACGCGCGATGGGGGTATTGCGGAGGTTGAGCAATTGCAGATCAGGTATGAGAAGAAAGGCACTTTTGATTATATATAAAATGTATGTCCGACCTGTGTTGGAGTTTGGCTGCATTCTTTTTTCTGGTGCGCCAGCCTACAAACTTCGGCCGCTCGTTCTGTTGGAAAGAGAGGCTTTACGGCTCTGCTTAGGACTTCCAAAGTATACTGCAAATGCAGTGCTATACCTTGAAGCACGAATACCAACCTTATTATGTCGCTTTAACATTCTTACTGTGCAGACCTTTTTACGACTATATGAAGCACCGTTTAACCCTGAACAAATTATTTTTATTTACAATCCTGACCTATTCTTCTCGATGCATTGGCCCAGATTTACCAAACCACAAATAGTATTTGTTCAATCGTTACTTGAGCCCCTTAATGTACACGTTCGTGACCTGATTCCTTTAACTGAGCAACAAAATTCTCCAGAAATTGTTTACCATGATATCTTCCCAACTCACGCAAAGCTATTACCTACAGGCATTTTAAATGGTTTGTTGCAGGACCATTTAAGTACTCTGCCAACAAATGTCATTATAGCAACGGACGCATCTCAATCACATGAAAAATCAGGCGTTGGAATATATTGCCCCGTACTTGATTGGTCATTTTCACTTCGCTTACCGGACTTTCTTCCTGTCTTTCTGGCTGAATTCATGGCAATAATGTTAGCTTTGCGAAAGGTAAATATTTTCATTCCAGTTGTAGCAGTCATAACTGATTCATTATCAGTGTGCTCTTCTCTGTCCGCATCTGGTCACTCACCTATAGTGAAACTTTTTAAATCGTTGATCCCCTGTCATCTCCGAAGTATTCATTTAATCTGGACACCAGGACACAAAGGTTTGTTGTTAAACGAAATAGCTGATTCTCTTGCGAAGGCATCCTTTTCGACACCAATTATTCCTATTTTCCCTCATACAGTATACATTACGGTGGCACGATTTCGCACACTTAAAATCAGGCAAAATTTATCTGACCCTGCACTGACGGCTTCTCCAGAGTACAAACACTTGTTATTTCCCTGGCGCAGTGAACTGACTAAATCAAGGATGATGGAAGTTGTCATCACGAAATTTCGTTGCCGCGTTACCTCCCTCAATTTTTACTTGCATAGATCAGGCATATTGAATTCCCCTATGTGCATTTACTGTAATCAAGAGGAAACGATCAGTCATTTTTTATTACATTGTCGCCGTTTCGATTTATTCAGGCAAAGCATACTAGCACCACCTCTTCAAAGACTGGGCTTGCAACTATCACAGCCTGATCTTCTTTCATTTGGAGCCTCTACACTGGGTTTCAGCCACAGGGATGTTTTATTCGCCGTTCAAGAATACATCACTGCGACTAAACGATTTTCTTGCTAAATTGCTGTCTCAAAATTTTTCTTATTTTTTTTTCTGCAAACTTGATATCGGTATTTCAAATCAAAATTAAGTTACAAAAAAAATTGTAGGAATGACACAATGCTGAAAGTTTAGGGCAAATTCACCTTAAAATCGGCCAATCCCCTTCTTTGGGTACGAGCCATTTCTACAGGGAAACAACAACAACAACAACAACAGGCTCTTTTACCATGGATGCTAGGATTTACGTCTATTTCATTTGGCGCCTTTAAACGACGAAGCGTGGTTATCCTACATTGATTTTGGTGCCGATGACCTGGGAATCGAGCCAACAACGACCCGAGACTTTCATTCCGGGTGTGGGTGAGCTGTGCTTCGAGCTAGATTGACACGGAGGGAATGAAGAACAAGCAAGCCTCGCGGCGAATGATGAACACGAGAATCATCAACGAGGTCAACCAGCTGCTCCAGTCCAATCAGTTTGAGCTTTCCGGACTTCGAAATTTGCAAGGCCACCTACACGCCGGCAACGTGGAACTTAAAGCCTTGAACAGCGATGTTTAAGCCCTGATGACTGACGACCTGGCGGCAGACGGCTGTGAGGTGGTCATGCAATACGACGACGCCGCAAACAGTACTCTGGCGTTACTCGAGCACCACATTGACGTTAAGAAGCCTTCTGCTACACCGGCGTCGTCTACAACTTCAGTCATGGGCGCAAGGTCCTATGAGTGTGCACCGAGCAGACATGAACGACTTCCACAACGTGAGTTTGGAGCACTTCTTCCCAAGTTGGAGCTTCTTCGTTTCGACGCGACCGTGACCAAGTGGCAACTTTTTTGGGATGTGTTCTTGCACTCCGTGCACGAGAACCCGAGGCTTTCAACACAGACTGGTTTCACTACTTGGTCTCATTTCTGGATGGACCTGCAGCTCCAGCCGTCGCAGGTATTCGGGTGACAGATTCTTGTTATGATGATGCGCCAGAAATTTTGAAGCGTCGGTTTGGAAACCAGAAAATCATTTAGCAGAAGTATACCTAGAGAATTTGCGTACGCTCAAACCAGTGAAACTCTAGCGAGTGATGTCCCTGCTCTGCGCAAGCTTTTTGACTCAGTGCAACTAAACAGGAGGGGACTGCATTGTCTTGGAATCACGGAGTCATATTACGTGGCTATGCTGAATAAAGTTCTGCTCAAAGTCATACCAGCTGATTTTATCGTAGAATACTTCAAAAAGGAAAGTATGAAGAACGCGACGGAAACGAACCAGGCTTCACCTGATCGGGAACTGGAGCAATTGATGAAGTTTCTCCGCATCGAAGTTGAATGCCGAGAAAGTAGTTGATAAGTTAGCACTTTACCAGAGACATGGGGCAGCAGTGTTCCAGTATTTAACAGATCATTCAAGAAGCCGTCTGGGACTCCTGCCGCGTCGGTTTTTCAGACCAAGACACTATCTTCCCTCTCGTCCTGCTTTTGCTGCTGCGCTACCGATCACAAGACAAAGGACTGCACGAGTGACGTCACTCTTGCCGAGAAACGCAACAAACTTGTGACAGATGGTCGATGTTTCTGGTGCACCACAAAGGGACATCTTCTCCGTGATTGCCGACGGAGAGCGCACTGCAAGGCATGTCAACACCGATACGCCTCCTCGATGTGCAATGCTCGTAGCTTGGAAATATCGTCAACTAATTTTCAGAATGAGCCGATCGCTACGATGCAAGTGTCTACTCAGAAATTTTCAGCTTTCCGACCCATCAATGACATTCTACTCCAGACCTTTCGAGCTTGGGTGACGACTTCGTCACATTGTCGTTATGTACGCGGAGTTCTGGATGATAGAAGCAGTGAACATTCACTACTGAGAGAGCCGCTTCCAAGCTAAACCTACCGGCTCTTGCCGAGACCAAACTTGCCATCAGCGCGTTTGGTAGAGCCAGCGTTCCAACAAGGCGGTTCAGAATAGTCAAATTCATGCTACGCAGTCAGCATGACAGCATGACCATCGACGTTGAAGCCATCGCGGTGCTCTTTATTTGTGAGGAGATGATTGAAGCTCCAAGTCAAAGTCGTCTTATACAAGCCTTCGCAGAAGCGGGGAAACATCTGGCCGACGCCGTCGTTTACCCGAGCGTAGAGTGTGAGCCAGGTGTGAGTTTCCTCGTTGGATCAGACCAGCTTTGGAAGTTGATGTCTAGCACGAGTTAAGTAGGACGGAGAAAATCCCACCTTACTCGCCATCAGCACAAGGATGGGCTGGACTCTTCAGGGCCCCTTGCGTTGGAAGGGCAAGTAAGAGAGCAAGCGCCCAAGTATGTGTTCTGCGAACAGGTTCCCATGAAAATGACGAGGTCGCTTTCCAATAACAAAGATTTCGGCACCTCGAAGACATTGGAATGTCTGACACGCCAACGTATCAGCGCACCGCAGATGTTACCGGCGAATTTAACAACCCAGCTGTACTTTCAAAAGAACGATATGAAGTTTCATTACTCCTGAAATCTCCTCTTGTCGACATGGCCGATGATCCGGAAGTAGCCTTTTCGAGGCTTTACAGAATCTTCCGGCGACTGCCATCAAACAATGAAACCATGCGAGCCTATCATAAGGCTATCAGCCAATACGATATGAAAGGGCATGCGGAAATGATTGAAGATGCCACTTCTCACACACAACCCTCTATTCAATTCGCCTCATTGTTAAAGGACAAACCAGTACCTAAGGCGTCCCGAATTCATGATCTGCATCCATTCCTGGACAATGACGGTATTTGAAGGATCAAGACCCGGCTCAACAACGTAAAAACATCAGAAGACGGGAGGTGCCAGATCCTACTACCAGCTGACCACCGCTGCATATACCTCATCGTCGACTGCATACACCAGCGCCTGCTTCACAGTGGTGTAAACGATGCCCTTTCAGAGATACGCGAGTGTTTTTGGGTGATTAAGGGCCACCAGTGTGTGGAAAAGGTGGTCGCTAGTTTAAAGTGTGGAACGCTTAGTTAAAATAAGGTGACACCTGAGGGTGTCGCAACTTTATTTTCGGCATAGATGGATGCTATGAGGGAGGCCGTAGTTGGGGGTAAGTTACCACCTTGTGGCGTGTTAATGCGTGAAAAAAATTGCATTTTTACTATTCGAAACGTGCCGAATGTGACGAACGCGTAGAAACAATGCTTTAAGGAACTAATCGTCAATGCCACAGTCATGATTGACTGACTGACTGATTGATTGATCGATATGTGGGGTTTTACGTCCGAAAACTACCATATGATTATGAGAGACACCGTATTGGAGGGCTCCGGAAATTTCGACCGCCTAGGGTTCTTCAACGTGCACCCAAATCTGAGCACACAGGCCCACAGCATTTTCACCTCTATCGAAAAATGCAGGCACCACAGGCAGGATTCTATCCCGCGATCTGCGGGTGACCAGACGAGCACCTTAGCCACTACACAGTCATGATGCATCACTGAAGTTACCAAGAATCATGTGAAAGGACCGTGGTAGACATATAAAAAGACGTAGTTTTCAATCTTGCTTAGTATGCGAACGCGGTGCTGTGAATAGCGTGCTTGACATTTGTTGTCGCGGGCCTAAAAACCAAGAGTTCAACTCCCGATGACGGAGCTTTTTTTATTCATCTTCTGATCACGCGTAGCTTTTTGACGTCATTTCCGTGACGCAAAAACGCCATTGAAGTCTTGGTTGACCCTGGCATAAAACACTTTTGTGTTAAAAAGATCATCACGTGACGTCGTCGTGGCGTCACTGATGATTTGTGACATCATCTGCGAGAAAATCTGTTCAGTCTATATGATGTCACTATGGCGTCACACAACCTGACGTCACGTGACACCATCGCCTGGTCAAAGATGCCACAATCCAGGAGGCGCTGAAACACCAAATGGTGCTCAGATAACTGGCAGCGCGTCCGATCATGGAGGCAGAAATCTTTCGGAACAGATCACTGCAATTGATTGAGAAGAAAAATGTCCACAAGATGCCTTACGCTGTCGAGTAGTCTTTACGCTAGTGCAAACGTGATCGCGTCAATGAAGTTTCAGTGGCCAAGTTTTTTTTTAATGTAGGTGAGTTACATACATTTGAAATTTTGCTGGAAAGCAGAAACAATCATGAACTTTTTTGCCACTTGACGCGAAAGCAGGTGGTTGGGCGTAAAAACACGGCAGGGCCTATTACGGCTTCATAAGGGGCCAAAATGTGACGAATGGCCCCATTCCTCGCACACGCAGACGGCAGATCTATCTCTATTTTATTTACCTAATTACGTTGATAATTCCGCACAATGCATTTCAACGGTGTTCCCCTAGGACATGCAGCATACGAGGCCGTTAATATATACACACGCCCCGCCCATGTATGTACATCTCTAGTACGCAGAAGTGAAAAAAAAAAAGAGCACCTGCAGGAAATAAATACTGCCCAACGCTGGTTCGCGCGTATAAATTATTCACGTGCCATAATAAAGTTGTTCTCACTCACTCATTATTCACGTGCCATTGTGGCTGACATCATACCCGCTTATCGACCACACCTCGACGACCTGTGGCTGCAGCGTGTTTCACGGCAGCGGCTGGCGGCTTCTCCAGTGCCCGTGCGAAACAAGCAAAGCTCGCGTGCTCTCACTCCACCGATGCCATACGCAGAGCGTACCACGTGACGACAACAACTGAGTTGCGAAAGCCATACCCAGGTGAGAGAGAGTAAAACTTTATTGAAGGGGAAAGGGAGAGGGGCGTTTTAGAGCCTTTATGGTTGGGGCCCTACGTCCAGGGCTCCACTGGCCTTAGCCGCCCGCCGGACTTGATCCAGTAGTGCGAGCTGCACTCCTGGGTCCGAGCTAGCGAGGTGTGCCTCCCACTGCTCCATACTAGGTGTTAAAGGTTCGCCGAGAAAATTGGTTATGTCGCTTGGTTTACGATCGCACCCCCACGATATGTGGTAGAGAGTCGGTCTTCCGCCGCACCACGGACATACAGCCGGGTAAAGAGTTGGATGTATCGCGTGTAACTTCAGTAGGTGCGGAAATACATCCGTTTGAATTTTTCTAAGGTCAGTGGCCTCTTCCCCATTAAGGGATCTGTGAGGTGTTCCACATTTTTGACGCGTGAAGCGCTGGTGAGCTAGAATCTCCCTAGGTAAAATTGGCATGGTCAATGAAAGAGATGGATTCTCCGCTCGGTTACAAAACGCACGAGCTAGAGCGTCCGCCCTTTCATTGCCTTCGAGACCTGCGTGTCCCGGGCACCAGATCAAGCGATGGTGGTGAGTGAGTTTGGATCCTAGCAGCCTCAGCCCCATTGCTGGAAGGCGGCCCCTTAAAAAGAGCCGGCAGGCTTCCTGGGAGTCGGATAAAATAACTGATGGCTCCCCTCTACGCTCCTGAAACCTTAAGGCTAAGGCTATGGCCATCGTCTCCGCCTTTGTAGCCGAGGTCGTGCGTACGGAGGCACTCGTTAGCAGCGTCATGTTGTTGTCGACAACAGTAATTATGTGTCTCTGCCAATCGAAACTGGCCGCATCGACGTACGCGACATTTGAAGCTGAGCCGAATTGCTTTCGAAGCCAGTTTACCCTCGCAGTACGTCGCTCAGCGTGAAAGTCGTGATGCATATTTTTGGGCACCGGTGCGATTGAGATTCGCCTGCGGACCTCTTGGGCTACGTCGACCAGCTCCTCATCAATGTGCTGTGGGTGGGGCGAAATTCCTATTCTAGTGAGTATCGCCCTGCCTGCTGAAGTTTCACTTAGACGATTCCTCTGAGACATGAGGACTGCGGCACTGAGCTCAGCATAAGTGTTATGTATACCGAGAGCTAGGAGCCGCTCGGTCGGTGTGCTGGTGGGTAGACCAAGTGCTGCCTTAAAAGCGCTTCTAATGAGCACATCCACCTGGCTCTCCTCACTTCTGTCGAGTGAGTGGTACGGTAGGCCATACGTCACTCTGCTCAAAACTAAGGCCTGGACAAGCCGGAGAGTATCCTTTTCTTTCATGCCTTTTTTATGATAAGTGATGCGACGGATCATTCTAGCTATCTGTTTAACCGTAGTCTTTAAGGTGGTTATCGTGTGACTGGCTTTGCCATTGCTTTGGACCCAGAAGCCAAGTATACGGGCCTGAGTAACCTCGGCTATGGCATGGCCGTCTACCTGTAAGTTTATGTCACCGTTACTTTTGTAATACTTACTGTGTATTCTTATGAGTTCAGATTTTTCAGGCGCACAGCTCAGCCCACTTTTTCTTGCGAACTCTGCCACAGCTGTCGCAGCAGCCTGGAGGGTCTGCTCTTTCAGCGCCAGTGAACCCTTCGTAGCCCAGAGTGTGATGTCGTCCGCATACAATGTATATCCAAGGTGCGGGATTGCTTCGAGCTCGTGAGCAAGTCTGCGCATAGCTATGTTAAAGAGCAAGGGGGAGATGACTGCCCCTTGCGGTGTGCCTTTATTTGGCATCGAGAACGGCACCGACCTCGTGTCGCCTATCCCAATAGTTGCCGTCCGCCCAGAGAGGAAGGATTTAATGTAGTTAAATGTACGCTTTCCGCAGCCGATTGTGTTGAGTTCAGAGAGAATGGCCTCGTGCGAAACATTATCAAAGGCCCCTTTGAGGTCGAGGGCCAAGACCAAATGTTCGCCTCCCCTGGGTACGCAACTCATGACCTCTTCTTTTAAAAGGAGGAAGGCATCCTGGGTTGAGAGTCCGGAGCGAAAACCAATCATGGTAGCGGGAAACAGATTTTCTTTTTCAATGTAATTTTGAAGCCGTGTCTGTACTACTCGCTCGTAGAGCTTGCCCATGCACGAAGTAAGCGAAATGGGCCGCAGGGCTCCGAGCGATGGTGCTTTACCGGGCTTTGGTATAGTTATTATTTTGGCTTCCTTCCACTCCGGAGGAACGTGACCTTGGGACCAGCAGTGGTCGTTAAGAAATTGCGTTATCTGCTCAAGAACCTCAGTGCTGAGGTTTCTTATCATAGCGTTTGTTATACCATCCGACCCCGGCGCAGAGTTCCGATTGGCTGCCTGGGCTGCCGCGAAAACCTCTTCTTTCGTGATTGCGGCGTCTAATGTGGCATTCTCGCTGCCGATGTACTCTAATGTACATGGCGGAACCACATCAGTACCGATATAACGGTCTTTAAGCGCCTGGATCAACTCTCCGTCGGTGCCGGGGTAGCTGTGTACTATTCTTTGAAGAATGCGGTTCATGGAGGACTTAGATTTGTCCGGCTCCAGCATGGACCTCAGTATCGCCCACGTCTGGCTAGTCCCTAGTGTACCGCGGAGAGAACCGCAAAACTGCACCCAACCATCGGTGGCAAGTTTCGTTGCGTATTCATTCGCTTCCTCCGACAGAGCAGCGATTCGCCTGTAGAGGCAGCGGTTGAGGCGTTGTTTTTTCCATCTCTTGATCAGGCGTCGCCTACTATCCCACATGTGCAATAGGTGCCGGTCTATCGCAGGCGCCTCAACTGTGCGCGCTATTTTCTTAGAGGTGGCATCATGCGTTTCTCGAATGAAAGCAACCCACCCACTGACATCACAGGGCGTTTGCTCCGGCAGAGGGCGCTTTCGAAAGGTCACCCAGTCTGTCATCACAACGTCACCAGCGACACGACGAACTTTTGGTGATGCTATAGAGGTGCTAAGAATATAATGGTCACTACCAAGGTTTTCATCGAGGTTTGACCACGTGGCATTTTTAATGTTGAAGGTGAAGGTCAAATCAGGGTACGTGTCCCTGCTAATGCTATTACCAAGCCTGGTGGGTGCTGTTGGCAGAGTGATAAGGGTAAAACCTAATTTAGACGTGGTGTTCTCTAATAACACTCCCTTGGGTGAATCCCGGACGTAGCCCCAAGCGGTGCTCGGAGCATTAAAGTCGCCCACCACCACTAATTGATCTCTGGTGCCAACGGCTCGAACTGCCTCGTTTAGGAGTGGGCCGAAGTCGTCTTTCCGGTTTTTGGGAGGACTGTATATGTTTAAAATTTTCGTTCGTACTTTTCCTCGTTTTTGTGGGAAGACATCGATAATTTGGTGATTAATGTCAGTCTGATCGTAATGGTCTAGCGCGACTGTCATGAAGTTACTCACCAGCGCTGCAACGCGGGGGTATTTTGGATCGTATAATGTGTAATATCCCTGCAATTTGACGGGACGGTTCCCAACTTCTTGCAGGCATATTACATCAGGTGGGATTAGTGCCGAATGGATGTAATTCTGCAATGCCGCCGCTCGTTTGTGGAACGTGCGACAATTCCACTGCCAGATTTCTAGGTGGTCGGAGTTTTGCGTGGAATTAGTTCGCGCCATGGTGACTACTGCCTTTATTGGGGGGTGTCTGCTTTCTCCGTGATTCGACGGTCCTTCGGTAGTGGACTGCTCGCGGAGGTAACACTGACCCGCTTGTTGATGGCACGCTGAATGCCTACAACTGAGTCATTAACGTATCGTCTTTGTTGTTCCGTTTCTGCTGCAAACTCTTTCCTGTACTCCGAAAACATTTGATGCATTTGCTGCATCATCTGCTCTCGGAGTTCAGACGCTGCTCGTTGCTGTTGTGATTGGAGTTCTCGCATTAAGTTCCGCAAGCTCTGCAACTGTTCCCCCATCTGTAACTGGCTAACGTGGGCCTCCTCGCTAAACCTCTGAGGTATGTCTACTTTCGCCGTTCCTCCCTCCAAAGAGTGGGCTACGGTTGCCCTGGAGATAGCATGAGTGGCGTTGTTGTTCGCCTCTAAGGCGTTAAGCCTGGCTTCAAGTTTGGTTTCTAAAGATGATATGATTTTGTGGAACTCCCGGCGTTCCTCCTTAATCTGGCATCGAAGTTTCTCGTTTTCTAAAGCAAGCTGCTTATTCTCGGCAACCATTTTCTGATATTCGGGATTCTCAATTAAGGGAGCAGATGGAGACACAATCCTCGCCCAGCTCACCGTGTTTGCTGGCTGGCAGGCGGCTGCCTCCGTCCCCTCTTTGGGCGGCGTCAAGATTTGTACCAGCGCTGTCTTCTTCTGCTGCTGATGCTGCTGCTGTTGCTGCTGCTGCTGTTGCTGTTGCTGTTGCTGCTGTTGCTGCTGCTGCTGCTGTTGTTGTTGCTGCTGCTGTTGCTGCTGTTGGTGCTGCTGCTGATGCGGCTGTTTGTTGAGTCGTTTTCTGGACGCAGACTGGGCTCGACCCTTTGAGGAAGCCCGTGACTTGGATCTTGAACGTGAGCGTGATTCCACTGACGAGTCCCGCTCGGAGCTGAACCAGCGTGGATGGTGCCTCCGTTTTGGCTGATCCACTCGGGACCTCCTAGGCGGAACGTGTTTAAGCTTCTTCTTGCACATTTTGTCACCTGTCATATGGTCCTCACCACATATCACGCACTTAGGGGTACACGCGTGTCCTTGTGCGGGTTCACGTGTTCCACACGTGGAGCATACATTGGCGTCGGGCGTTGGGCACACGTCAGTTCGATGCCCTGTGGAGTGGCATACCTTGCAAGCCTGCCTCGTAGGCTTGTGGGGATAACAGATGGCTTCCGCTCCCATGAAATAGACGCACCTAGGCAGTGTGCTGCCCGTGAAGGTAATGATGGCGGTCTTCGTAGATCCGAGCATGCGTGCCCGCTCAATCTTGACCCCCTGTGTTCTCACACGGAGATTCGCCATGAGTTCTGCTTGAGAAGTCCCCGACGGAATACCATGGACTATGCCTCGTAGGACGTCCTCAGGATCCGCCACATACGAGTTGAATGAGTGCACTCGTCCCCTGATATTCAGATGCGTGATCTCTCGCAGCTCTTTGGCTACATGCTCGTGGGGCGTCGATACGATGATAATATTCGAGCCCGGGTGGACTCGCAGCATGAAGCTACCACCGTCGAAGTGTCGGTGGCAAGCGTCTATTACAGCGGTGGAAAGTTCGTAGCCGAGTATGTCTTTTACGGCGAGGCCTTTGTGAGGCCTAAGGATGATCTTTATGTCGTCCTTTGGCAGGGGCGGGAGCGGACGGCGACTTCTCGTACGACGTCGGCGCTTCACCTGACTTCCCTGCTTCGGTGGGCTGCTTGACGAGGCGTTGCACTCCACAGCTTCTGACGCGTTTTTCTGGTTTTTCTTCTGGTTCTTCTTTTGCCGGCGTGTCAAAACCGTGTGCCAGCCATCCTCCGTCCATGCGGCACCATCGTGGCGTTCCCCTGCAGACACATTGTCGACTTCTTCGGACGAACCCTGCGGTGACCAGGTCTGAACGTCCATTTGAGTGGTTTCTGTAGCAGACTCCTCATCTGTGTGAACCAGTGGCTGCTCCTGAGGAGACCTCGGTGTTTCCTGAAGAGCGTCCATCCGCCGACGCTTGAGACGCGACCACGACGCAGAAGCCGCTATGCGGCGGTGCGTCTGGCCGGGCGCGACGGTCGCTGCCTCGAAGTTTTCAGCTTGCAGAAAACCGAAAAACAGCCACTCACCGCTGAAATTCGACGTTCACTGTTCGCTGTACTTTCACGAATCCGATGCACTTCAAACAACCAGAAATCGCCGAAAAACCATAGAAAATCTGCGGAGCCGATGCGACGCGCGTCCGCACACCGTCTACCCAGGTGAGCGAGCGATGCGAATGGCTGAGGTTCAGCGTCTCGTGCTTACTTCCTTGATTGCGAAAGCCTGCCCTTAATGCCATTAACGCAAACAGGGTGTCAAAGACAAGCAGACCAACTTTATTCTTGCGGGAAATGAGCGCTGGAATCGCCAATGAATCGAACACTCTATGTCGTGTGGTCGGCAATAACGTCCCTGACGAGGCCTGTTACGCAGAAAGCTGCGCATTTGCAGGTGTCAGAAACGCGAGAAGGCAGTGTTGAAGTTAAGGGTGCCTGTAGAATCAATTCTGTGTACTTTCTCGATGCACAGTAGCAGCCACATCGACGATGATAGATGATGCCTAACGGCGACCCCATCGATGCTTGTCTTTATATTAAGCAATTTTTAGCAATTATGTCGCATAAGGTGAAATTTCCAAAGGTGATGGTCATAGATGAGGCAAAGATCAGGGCCATATCATAGCACTCTGCGGTCACAAACTTCGTGAATAACTTTCCGTGGGGCAACGCGAGTAGGTTTTTTTCTGAAGCACGACAAGAAGATGCGGTGTTTTGGAGGTGCACAGAAATCTTTCTTATAATAGCGTTGTGTAGTTGAAATTTTTGTTTTGTTTTGCGGTACTGTTCAGGTCACAGTCTGCAGGATTCCATTGCCCTATGTGAAAGATGTGGTTAGGAATAGCGGCCGCTATAGTTGTAGTGTGATGGGAGTTGAGGATGGCCGCGACATCACGACGATGGTCGCGACATCAGCGAGAGGAGCCTGGCCACTGAAGAGCTTGCAGGAACTCGAACCATCCTTATCGAAGAATGCCAACGCAAAACTAATGCACTGGTCAATATTAGCATCCTTGTTTTATAAAATTGAGGGAAGTGCGGCTGATCCACACTATCTTACATCGAAAGAGGCAATAGGGTCACTGATTTTCTCGCTGTAGTTCTTCGCCACCCATCACCGGTACCCGTTACCACTACCATGCAAAAAAGAAGAAAAAAAAAAACAGTCTCAGGGCATTTGGAGCCGGACCCTCTGCGTGGCAGTTACGTAATTTACACATACGTAACATAGGGTAGTAGAACAGCAAAATAGCAACCGGTCATCATACAATGTAAATTGCCTAAGAAGGGAGTCGTTTAATGGTCTAACACATTACAAAGGGATCGGTCGTTACTCCATATAGTCATCCACCACAGCATAAAAAAAAAAACATCGCAGCATATCTACGGAGCGAATGATGAGTGGTGGGGTGAAGCGTTCGTCAGTCCGTCCGTGCTTCCGTTCGTCCACTCGTTCTTGCTTCCATCCGTTCATGCGTCCGTCCGTCCGTCCGTTCACTCGTCTGTCTGTCTGTCTGTCTGTCTGTCTGTCTGTCTGTCTGTCTGTCTGTCTGTCTGTCTGTCTGTCTGTCTGTCTGTCTGTGCGTCCGTCCGAGCGTCTGTTCGTGTGGCCGTCCCTCTGTCTGTGGATCCGTCCGTCCGCGCGTCCCCTCCTCCCTGTCTGTCCATCCATGCATCGGTCCATCTGTATGTCCATCTGTCCATCCGCCTATCTAGCGAACACTCCGAGTACCGCCGTCTCCCATCTTTTCATCATGTATTCATAACATACAAGTACCGCCATCCAGCGGACCTTCTAAGGAATGCTTTTTTGGGTATGTGCCACAGGTGGTTACGCACTACAATGGGGGACGCACAAGCCACACCATAAGGAGCTGCGCCCCTTAAAAAAACTGTGCCCAAGCTTCCGATGTGAAAAAACAATCATGTCAACTTGTGTCATAGAAAGTAAAAAAAAAAGGCGTCTCACAACGCAAATTGTGCAACAAGTGGGACGTTCAATGCGCCCAACACATTCCAAGGTTGGTTCGTTGATTCCTCAACATTCTTGCGCAACCCACTATGGGGGATAGGCCATGCATTGGAGGGTACCTAGCTTAGTAAGCTAACTCACTTTTTGTAGGAAAGGGTTGAAAATGAAGAATTCATTAGCAACCACAGGTAATAATTTGAAGAGGTAAGATTTCGAAAAAAGAACTTTAAAACACTAGCGTAAAAAACACAAAAACTGTCTGTACATAAAACAACTAAATTTAGCTACACTTAACCCACCATTCTTTTAGCCTCTTGTAAAAAATTCGTCACAGCGTCGAAAACGCTCCTGTGAAAATCATGTGTGATTGTGCCAAACGAAACAATCAACGGAAGTGATAAGTTTAAATCCGACGGTGGTAAGTGTTATTCTAGTAGTCTTTTTTCTTTGAATTTAAAATTTTCGGCAAGTCAAAATTGAGCGTTCCAGGGATTCAATCTCATTACAGTGACGCCATGAAGGTGACAGCCAGACCTGACCTGTGAAAGCAGCCCCGCCGCGGTGGCCTAGTGGATAAGGTACTGGGCTGCTGACCCGCAGGTCGCGGGTTCGATTCCCGGCTGCGGCGGCTGCGTTTCCGATGGAGGCGGAAATGTTGTAGGCCCGTGTGCTCAGATTTGGCTGCACGTTAAAGAACCCCAGGTGGTCGAAATTTCCGGAGCCCTCCACTATGGCGTCTCTCATAATCATATGGTGGTTTTGGGACGTTAAACCCCACAAATCAATCATGACCTGTGAAAGCAAAAGTTCAGTGAAGGGGCTGGACAACGTAGCCTTGTAATTGCTATTTCTTCCTTTCTAGACGAACACCACCTGCTCTTCCGAAGAAACTTTAGCTGACAAAAATCTGATAAAAACAACGACAATTTTTTTCAAGGCATTGGCCATTGTACGCTTTTGAAAACGTGCTGCTGTGACTCCGGCGTAGACAAATGAAGAAAACTAGAATAATCATGTGATAATATTGCTAGTGCATCTGCATGTTCATTGAGAGCTAATCCACTATGGCCTAGCACACACATTAGTCGAACGAGTGGCATGTGTCCAGGAATGAGTGAGTAGAATGTATCTAACGTACGCGATAAATTAGCCGCGCTTAAGGCAGCACAGAGAGAGGCAGTCTGCAATAACAATCACTGACAGACCCTGGGACAATTTACGCGATGCTAGGACTATTTCCAGTAGCTCAGCTCGGTAAATAGGGGTAAAGTCAGGTAATCGAATTGATAAAGCCTAATTTAGAGAGGATTATACGATTCCTACAGCTACCTTCTATTCATAAACGGAAACCACAGGCATAAGCGTAACGATTCACGTTATAAGAGAATCAATAGTCGAACTTTAAGAGGCAGAGAGCCAGAAAACAACACGCAGCCGAATTTTAATGCCGGTCGAAGGTGCACGCGATAAATCACGACGAGCACATTTCTACGCAAATCGGCACGTTTATTGCTGAGCTTACGCGGCATCCCTACTGAACGTGCTCCATTAGCAGCCATATTTTCTACACAGCGACCCCAGTGAAGTTTTTTGGTGTAGGTTAGCCAGAAAACTATGATTGCTCTTCTGTTAATATTGAGTGATAAGTTAATACCCTCCAGCCACTTTCACAGGCTATTCATGTATGTCTGCAGAATTTGGTAAAGTTTGTGAATGTCCTCCGAAGCAGCAAAAAATGCGATGCCATTGCCTTACACATACACCTCCACATATTTAAGAAGTACCTTAAGATGTCTGCAATTCTGTCGTTCGTTTTGAGATGCCTGACGTCAGGAGAGAGAAGCTGTGTAGAGAGAGGTCCTTGGATGAAACTATAAATACGCTGAATATGTTGACCGTAAACCTCTATAGGGATCACTCGATGTACTGACAAAAGCTAATAAGTAGTATTGCCTTTTGTCAGGTTATAAGCCAGTTAGTCAATCAATGCGTGTGTTAAAGCCACTTTAATAATGGTTTCTGCGTTATTATTTTTCATTGTGAGGCAGTGCACTCAAGCTGAACTACAACTTTCTGATAACGTCCTCAATGTGACGCTGCACCACCCCTCCCCCTCCCCCTTCCCCCGGGCATGGATGTATTGAAAGTTATGAAATAATTGTACGATGAGCAGAAGTACTCAAATACCGCGGCACCGAGGAAACTTAAGTCGCAAGAAACATATTTGTTTATATTTTGAGTGCATGACTATTATTCCCATGATTCCTGTGGTGTTATACGGGCACCAAAAAGCCACGTCTATTGTTCGAACTTTGGCACTTAACACGATGCGTCTTCTACACGAAGCACCTACATAGACAAAGTTTGCGTTTGCTAGGACCCTCACATTTCCGATGCACTGTGAAGTGTATAGGGTGGCCTGAATTAAGCACAGAATGTTACTTAAAAGGGCCCTGCAACACTTTGTGTGGATGGTCAGAAAACGCTGCCGATCGCTAGTCGAGGATCCTGAGAACGCGCGTGCCAAATACTGTAGCGCAGCACGCGGCCTGGAATATACAATAATTTCTCAAAGTCAGCTACAGGTCACTTTCTCTTCTCCTGATAAATGACGCTAGAGGCACCCAATCACTACGTCCCAGACCTAGTATCAGCCGTTGGCTGATTTGAACTTGGCGCGCTCTGTCGTTGGTCGCGACTTGTAGACGCGACCATGCGCAATCACCCTAAAAAGCGGCTCATTCGAAGAAAAAAAATTAGAAAAAAATGCTCAAGGCCACGAAGTGCCCGTGACGTATTTTTTCCCCCCGGGCCATCCCAGCGCTTTCGTCAGGACGAAAGAAGAGAGATAGTGATTGCATCTTGCGACAAATCTTTGTACTTGTGCTCGTACTGAACAGATCCTCAAAATTGTTAAGGCAGCGAATTCGTGAGCAAATAAGCTCCGAAAGTAAATGCGTTCCGTGGCTACTCAGAAAAGTGTTGCAATGCCCCTTTAAAGGGGCCATCACCCGGCAACCGAGAAATTTGTTGATTTCTGCGAAAACTAGAAGTGCGGAATAAATCATTCCTAGTCAGCTATACAAAACTGGGTCGTAAAAGAACATTTCAGTCCAAGACAAGTACTAGAAGTCTGCCGTAAGCCCCAGCCACCGGTGACCACCCTTTTGGCACGGCCCGTGTGACGTAGAGTGATGAAAGGAGCCGAGCCGTCGCCACGTACTGTAGTTTCAGCCGATGCAGATAATTAAAATCTCAGTGCCAAAATATTTCGACGTTACACGCAGCTGAGCACACGACAATATCATTCGCTGGAATGCAGGAGCTCACGCTATTAGCTGCTTGTTATATGAGGGCTTGCGAACGTGCTATTGTTGCCAGTATCTCAGGCTGCTAGCGTGTTTGTAAAAAAAGATTCCATCATAAATTGGGTGCTATAGACCAAACGCGCTAAAGCTTCACAAAACTGTTTATGAACGCTCAAGGACTAATCAAGATAACGCAGATTACGATCGAAAATGGGGTATTATGACTCCCTGGACGGAATATATCTTGGGACTAGTTGGTGCTTACTGAAAGAAACCTTCTTGATATGCTGTTTTGGAGATTTCAGACACATGATTAGCGCGAGGCACTTTAATGCGTGGTAATCTTGTGCTAGTACGTCATACAGGTTTGAAAAATGTGTACAAAACTTTTAGTGCAGGCGTAAACAGGGGCAGCAAAGTCCAGCACCACTTTCGGCTATTCACAGAGCATTTCGGAAACAACGTCTTGATCTGAGCTACTTCGAGAGGGCAACCAGAAAAAAGTGCTTTGTGATGTTTTACCAAATCTCCCTCAGTTATCTTAACACGAGGCTTCAAATAATTGACCGTCACACCGTTTCCAATTTCAGCATTAAGAGCTGCAAGTTTCGAAGTCACCAGAATCGTCATGGCGAGTGTCATGGCTGCCCACTTCAAACCATACGGTTGGGTTTTCCTGGCCGTGGGTCTGTTCTTCTTGCAAGGCTTGCAGTCCAGGAATGCCTACGACGTGCGGGCGACGTGGAAGACGTGGTACTTCCTGTACTCGATCACCTGCCTGCTCGGATTGACGGCGGTCGAGCTCGCCATCACCGTGGCCAACGCTATGCGCCTCTTCTATAGAGTGCGCTCCTTCACGAAGTCGATGCTCGTGGTGATCTGGGCCGTGATAGCCGTGAGGGTGGTCGTTAACGTGGTGACCGTCATTTTAGGCTCCCGCGCCATGGCAGTGTTCTTCCGGAAGTCGACCAAATACGAGAAGAGGACTGCGTTCGGGCCCGAATATCACCACCCCAGATCCCGCATGTGGTACTTTTTCAGGTGCGTATCATTCTGAGCTGTGACACACCATTCACCAGTGTGAGTGCTGCGGCACGTTTCGAGAATGGCAGTGCTCGAAGAAGGCGATGAACGGATTGGAGCCCGTGATAAAAAAATCACGTCGGGCACGACAAATATGTCGATATAACCAAATAAGTGCAGGTTATGCCAAGGTTACAAGTGATTAGGCAATCCTACGCCTAGAGGTTGCCGTGGTGGTGTAGCGGTTAGGGTACTTGGCTGCTAATCCGAAGGTCGCAACTTCGAGTACGGCCGCGGTGGTTGCATTTTGATGGAGGCGAAATGGTAGAGACCCATGTATACTGCGCGATGTCTGGAGCGCACGTTAAAGAACACCAGAGGGTATAAATTCTCGGAGCCCTCCAGAGCGGCGCACTTCATAGTCATGTCGTCTTTTTCGAATGTAACACACCGATATTATTGTTATTATTAATAGTCTTACGCATAGTGGTGTGTAGAACAATTCGGTTTTGTCTATAAAAAAAACTTGCCCCCTCGGAAGAATTCGCTACTTTTGTTCGTTATGTAGATGTCATACATAAGACAAGCGAAACGTGTTAGGAGATGAAGTGGACATGAATACAACTCAAGCCAGCACAGACGTATACATAAAGCAGTAGTGCAACCGTAGGTTGCGTACAAGACGCAACAGCGCTACGTAGATAGGGCGGTTTTCAATGTCCAATCAGTGCAAGCAGGACTACGTAGCATGAAGAGTACTACCAGCACTGCTATCTCCACTACTGCAATACTACTACTACTAACAGTAATAATATTATTATTAGTAGCAGTAGTAGCAACACCACCTATGTGTGCTGAAAGGAGCCGGCAGCTGCAGCGGGTGAAGCAAAGAGTGACGTCAATGCGCAGCTGTGACTTGACCTACTTGGTGTCGCTCCAACAACTGTGGCGGGGCAAGGGCGGTTCGGCGCGTTGGCACGGAGAAACGGACGGACAGCGCTACACAGGCTAGCCAAAGAGCTGATTCGCATCTAAAAATGACAAGGAAAAGTTCGGCAGCGGGGCGTCGACCCATGGAGCTCTCACTTTGCAGCACGCGACTCAATCTGCTAAGCCACAGAGCACACGTTGTGAAGCTTGCTAACGGCGAACCATTTATATACACAATATATGGTCGGCGGCTGCCAGAGCTTCTCACCTTAATCGCATTTTTTTAGAGCGCGCACCTCCACGGGGCAAGGTCTGGACTGCGCTCGGGCTCATCAAATCGGACTCGTGATTCTTTAGAGCACAAAGGCTGCTTCACTCGCTGCAGCGGGTGCCTTTACGAAAGGCTCACACTGCTCACATACGATGAAGCGACAATTGTGACAGTTGTTCGCGCTGGTCGTGAGTATTTACTTGTGCGTTCGTTTCGTGCGTCTTTCTTTCTGCTTGAGCAGCGTGCTTTAAGCGCCGAGCTGTGACAGTTGTCGGCGCTAGTTCCCTGTTTGCTTTTTTCGTGCGTGATTTCGCCTTGAGGTGCGCACTGTAAGTTTATAGCTGCTTGTTGTTCTTCGCATGAAATTGAAACTCGTTGCTGTAGCATTCATCCCTTCGCCGTTGTAGTGAAATGATGCGCAATAAACGCTCAACTATCTCGGTGAAGGCCCGCCTCACTTTCGTGCAGACGGATCTGTCATCTTTTTTTTTCTACAGACTCAAATCAATTGAATTTTATTTCAACTTTAAAGGAGCCATTTCAAAAGTCCCAACAGCAAATTCTATTCGATTTAACCGACTGCCTCGACACCTAACGTCGGTGCGGTGCTCCAACAAGCGCAGTATTCTCCTAGGCGCAGTGTCACACACTGAACCTTATATTTTTTCGATTGCTTCGAGTACAGAGCGAAGTATTACGTAATACCCCAGTAGCAGAATACGTTCGTGAACGTAGATTTTTTTACTGTATGCACTGCAATTTAATGGAACCTTGGTGTGGGTTGCTTAAGTTCCGCAGACCGTCACTAACTGCACTTTGGGCCTGTGTTCCATCTCTTGGTGCCATGGACGTTTTGTGAATCGAACAAACCCAAATAAAACACTGCACCACAGGTTCCTCATCGTGATCATGTTCTTCGCACACGTCGCGTTCAACGTCAACAGGACCGTGCGGATGGTGGACGTAGCGGGCAACGAGTTCCTTGAATTCCTGCTCAAGGCCGGAGTCTTGCTGTTCAGCTCACTCTTCTTCATCTACGACGTCCTGCACTCCTTAGCCCTGAGACCCTGCTGCGAGGTGCTCGTGTCGTACATACGCCACCAACACGACACGCTCAGGACGGCGCTCGCAAAGGGCAACACGGCAGCCTTCGCTAAACTGATGACAGGTGACGTCCAGGACCTGGAGGTGGTGCGCATGAACCTGTGCTCCATTGCCGACCTGAAGAAGACCCTGAACGGTGTCTGGCAGTACTCCATCATGGCGTCAGCGACCACCGTTCTCACTGTCACGTGCATCTGCACGTACTGTCTGTTCGACGAAGGCGTAAGCACGGAGCAGCTCCTACTGACCATGACGTACTGCATCTACGCGGCCATTGACTTCGCTGAAGTAGCGCGACTGAGTCAGCAAATGTCGAATGAGGTCAGTACGTACTCACGTAAATAAACTAGGGTATATAACAAACTACATGTTGTATCTAGAGCTTCGCGTTTTTGGAGAAATTCGAAAGAAATTCGATAAAAATTTGCCGGTAAAATTTCTGACCATTCCGATTCATTCAATAAGCTTCGATTTTAAAAGGCCATTTTGAACGTTCAAGAGACATTAAAAAAAGAAAGTCGTCAGTCCAAAGAAACGCATCACCAACAGCGCCAGCAACTTTGTAATGTATTTTGTATTTTCGCTTCTGTTACGACAAGCTCTAGGGTAGTATTCCGAACAAACGTAGGTCTTTTGTATTCAAGTATTGCTGCTTGTATGTATACGTGTGCGCGCGTTCAAACCTCGCAGACATCTAAAATACACTTGGTGTGTTCACATGTTTTCGCGTTCAGATATCACTTCATCTAACACGTTGCATAATTGAGAATATTGTTAGAAATATACGACCTGTTTTCGTACATCGAGAAGATGAAGGATGCTGGGAGAAGAGTTGACCGCTTATCTGCGTGCGCTTCGCTGAAAATTTCGCCGAAAGACGATTGTCTTCTGTCTGGAGGTGCTACGCGAGATACAAACGCCATCTGGCAGTAATTTCACGAAATGAAAGCTTCTCTAGAACGCAGAGCCACTGGCAGGTGGCAGAACTGTGTCATGTTAGCGAAGCGTAGGAAACACCCACCTGTTTCGTGCATAGCGTCACATTGTCAGTGCAGCCTAAGAAACACCAATGTCTTTGGAGATACGTATCTATGCATTTGCTATAAATAAACACATAACCTAATACTTACGTACTGATGTTGCGCCTCAGTTATGCGCAATATTTGATTTTTGGTCCACAATGTTCGCAAGTATGAACGCAGTCACAACATCAAGATGAGTGGGCGCAGAGCAAGTGCTTAAACTTTCACCGGGTGGCCTAATCGTAAGACAGGCAGACAAACACAAGACAGATAAACAAAAATTCCTACGGTGAAGTTTTTTTAAAAAAGCCTATGGTCTTTAAAAGCTGAGAAGAAGTGACTAGCTCCCGCCCATCCCCCGAAGTACACTTTGGCGAATTAACAGCACTGCACATCAACATCCTTATAAACAAGGTAAATGAACAGAAAATGAAAGAAACTGAAAACATGAAAATACAGGAATTCCTCCAACAATGCAGTGCTTTTTCATTGAAAATAAAATTAACAAGAATACATTGCAACAACTCAGAATAGAAAATTAAACACCGAATTTCGGGGAGTTGGAGATTGACCAGAAAACTCCGATAAAGGCCAAAACTTCCTCTAAAATTAAAATTATGGTCTGAAAACACCGGTAAATTTCAAGGAAAATAAACTCCGGAAACATAGACCCCCCCCCCCCCCCCTAAGCAAGGCGCAGCTGGCAGAAAATATCTTTTTTTATGCGCAATGTATATTTGAAATGTACTTAATTACGGCGATAGGGACGAGAAATTATTAGGCATATTTAGTTTTATCCATTAATTCGTTGTGTCGGCGTTTTATATGCCGGGGCCGCCCCGCCGCGGTGGTCTAGTGGCTAAGGTACTCGGCTGCTGACCCGAAGGTCGCGGGTTCTAATCCCGGCTGCGGCAGCTGCATTTCCAATGGAGGCTGAAATGTTGTAGGCCCGTGTGCTCAGATTTGGGTGCACGTTAAAAAAAACCAGGTGGTCGAAATCTCCGGAGCCCTCCACTACGGCGTCTTTCATAATCATATGGTGGTTTTGGGACGTTAACCCCCACATATGAATTATATGCAGGGGTTGTATCGGACTTTCTAATGGGTCGAAGGTTTGTTTTGCAATAGGAGGTGACTGGCTTAAACGGCACTGGGCAGTTTGATTTTAACTCCGTCTCGCGCCCACCTCAGTGTTTGAACATTCTTGATTAAGAACAAACAGGGTGTACGCTTGACATCTATCTCGTAAAAGAATTCTCAACTTCAAACATATATAGAGGCGTCGTCATATGTGAATTGTTTTATGCTGAAATATAAGCTCTCTGGCGCAACAACAATAGATACGTGTATAGCGTGCGGTATCTGTCGCATTGTATTTTTTGCGCTTGCTGTGTTCATGCGTATCAGTGATGTCACTGTTATTCCCTTTTCCTGCAAGCTGAAAGATCTGAAAGAATACCTGGTGAGGGTGTCCCTGCTCCATGAGTCGCCAGCCCATTGTGCACAGGTGAGATAACAACTGGTAAATTAATTTTTCTAAAATTTGCCACATAGACATCCGACGCCAGCCTTGACCGTTCTGTGTGATTAAAGCAGGCGCCAGCAACTTGCCGTCCGCATAGCATTATTAGGCGGCCTTTGGAACGATGTCGAACCCCTTTTGTTATCAATTTTTTTTCATCAATTCATACAAATACAGAAATGTTACGTGTCGTTAGTATATAAAAGGAGGTCTCAAAGTTGAAGACTGTATCAGAACCTTCTGGTAAAAGGAGGACTTTAGTAATACGTGTCGTTTGTATCAGGGGTGCTATTCTGGACACTGTATAATTCGGCCTTATCGACAAATTTTGTAATGGCGGCGTTTTGAGCCAGTTAGAGAGGTCGTAGCAGCTAACTTGGCCAATCAGCATTGATGAATGGCGGAATCAGACAACATGGTGGGATTCGACAATGTCCAGAATAGCACCCAATGTCGTTGTAAGACAGGAATCAGACCGACGTGTTTGCAGCCGAACAGTAAGGAAATATGCAAAACAAAAATAAAAGACACACAATTAAACAAGATGAAGCTGGGACTAATGCTAAACAGTAGAACTGAAAAGGAAAAAAACTCACAAAAAGCTAATATACATAAATACTTTAAAGCTGATACAACAGTTTTGACCTAAACTGGTAGTTTCGCTTGTTACTTTTCTAATTGCAACTTTATGACATGCTTGCTTATAAGAAAGGTGATTTCATATTCAGTTTAGTAAACTATTGTCAATTACCTGAATGTTTTTATTGCTGGCAAAGTCCTCAACGCCCCTTCCTCACTCACCTCCATTTTACGTTCTCCCCACGTTGTGTTGGCATCATGGATATTGCCCCTCGGCCTCAAAATGTAGCCAATTCTGCTGTTTAAATCTGTTTGTTAAAAAAGAAAAAAAACATCAAAAGAAAATTGGCTACATGTTTTATCGATCGTCTTATAGGTCGGCAGAGTATTTGTCCCACTCCTCCGCATAACTACGAACAAACATTTTTCTCATGCGTACCGTCACCCACGCAGGTGGCATATCTACACAACGCCATTCATCCTCGGCAAATGTACCTCACCGGAGGAAATTATTTCAAGCTGAACATGCCACTCCTGGTGTCGGTAGGCCACGTTTTCTTTCTTTGCATTAACCTAAAATCACTCGTCGGCGAAATAGTTTTCCCGTTTAGTCGATGTGTATGGCAGCAGAAAACACGAGCTATGGCTGAACGTGTCACGGTAATGAAATACGTATGGTTGATTGAGTAATTCTTTGATTAATTTATTGATCGACTGATTCATTCATTTTGCACTGAATAAGAGCTGTGGCTTCACGTGCCATTGCCATAAAAGCTTGATTAATTGAGTGATTGATTGATTCAATAATTTATCAGTTGATTCATTTACTTTGCACTGAATAATAGAAACTTTATTGATTGAGTGATTGATTGATTCAATAATTGATCGATTGATTCATTTACTTTGCACTGAATAATAGAAATAGAAAGTTCCACGCACCACAGCCCGGATGTGATTGTAAGGCATGTCGCTATGCAGAGTTCCCAATAATTTCGCGCACTTGGAATTCTCAAAAGTGCTTTTTCATCCCACATTACGTGGTCCTCCAGCAATTGAGCCTCCATAAAAAATTGGCTGGACAGTGTATTGAAATGCAATAGGAACAATCAAGGTTTCCGCTAACGCTTCAACTGTAGCGACTGGTTTTCCTCTTACTGCACTTTGAAATTGTCTAGTGACCTTCGAACAATACAAAACTGCCGCATTTTATTTGCAGCTGGCTGGGTCGATCATCACCTACTCAGTCATTTTGGTGCAGACCAGCGACAGCGTCGATCACCTGACGCCTCCGAGGTCCAACTACACTGGCGGTCTCTGACGGCGGTGAATTGAACACCGGACCGGAATAGACAGTACTTGCTAGCAGTGGACGGAACAACGACATTCCGCAAGGCACTCGCAACGACAATCGCGAATGAAGCTGTAAAGGGGTATATGTATATGGACTGGCTTTGAAGTAAGGGAAGCATAGAACAAAATGAGATTTGAAGTGAGGCTTAGGAAAATGAAGGAGAGTTGATGGGCAGGGAAAGTGTTCAGATATTTGTATAGGGGGAGCGTGGACACAAAGTGTAGAGACAGAACTAGGAGGCTCACCAGTTAACATACGGCGGGCAGTGTGGGCGATATGGCAACAAGAAGCATTACGTGAAAAGTCAGAGAGGTGGAGAGGGTGTATTGAATGACAGTCATGGAAAAGAAGCCGGCACTCAGTAACTACCGAAAGGACCAGAACAAAATAAGGCGGGAGAGGTTTCATGATAATTCAAGGAGAAGCGCATTGGCGTTCAAAGCAAGGCCGGGTTGCCTTAGAACACGTTCTAATAAAGCGAGATTAAATAAAGAGAAAGAACAATGCACATGCTGCGAAGGCAGTTAAGGAAACATGTTACGATTGAATGCGGGGATATTGACCCAGCTATACGTGTGGCCTACATGAGGTTTTGGGTTTTAGGCACAAACATAGAAAGCTGAACACGTCCGCGATAGAAGACAGTGAGAGACGGTTAGACTATTGGTGGCAGAAAAGTAGGAACAAAAGAGAGAAATAGTGAGAAAATGTGGTCACTCTGCTTGAAGAGGCAGAGCAATGGAACATAAATTTAATTTCTTTTTGTTATAGTACATCAATTTATTCGAAGTAGATAAGGCATTGGGCAAACATACGAAGTTTTTCTTTCATTTTTTCTTGCGAGCCTTGTGGTACACATGCCACCACCCTTTTTTAAAGAAACATTCATAGCATTCGTTCATTCATCCGTCCACACAAATGCGTAAGCACATCCATATAATGTGCTTATATATGCAGGAAGACATGCTACCACCGGTTGCCTAGAATAACAGAAAGCGGAGTTAATTCCCACTAAACTAGTTCGCACGCATGAGGATGCTTTGCCTTGTCTATAACTAACACTCTAATATAAGGGTGTTTTGAGACACCAAAGCACACATGACATGGGTGTTTTGCTTTTTAAAGGCACCCTTACTGTAACGAGTTAGTTACATAGCCAAAGCAAGAACCCTTCAGGGTAGTCATTCTAAAAAGACAGGGAATGAAAACACGGACACACGGGCTATCATCCACGTATACAGATCCAATCACGAGCCGGATTGATAAGTTCGCCCTTTTACACGGACATGCGCAGATAAGCTTCTGTGTCTTCTTTCTTTGCCTTTGCGCACCTCTTAAGTTCGTAGTTGACGTTTGTATGTCTTGACCTTTTCTTCTGTCCGTGTTTGCAAGTCACGTTTTTTAGAATAAATATTTATTTCCGCTACATTAAAAAAAGTGCGTGACATTCTCCCTAATGACCTCAAGCAGATGATAACTCTGTTTTGTCCCTCTGTTCACTTACTAATTGCGTTAAGTTGTCGTTGAGCATCACAACGAGGCCTTCTCAACTAGAGTATCACCGCGAACAAGCACGTCGCAAAAGAGAAGTAAACTTAGCCTGAAAACGACGCACCGAGACTGAACAACCAAACGAACGAAGCACGCCCAGTATGTACGAACGAGCCCGCCCTCTATCGGCGTTGCTATTAATCTTCGTTCACGAACGTCATTGCTGGGATGCGAACTGATGTCTTTGTAGCGATGTGCCCTTCGAAACGAGGCAAGCTAATCGCTGTTAACATTTACCGATATATCTTTTCCTGCTCACGGTATTTATTACAGCACGCATAGACTCACTATCATAAACCGTCTTGACGTAATGTTGCAATCACCCCGTGAGAATAAAGTGCTAAGGAATTAGGAGCTCAAACATGCACAGACAAGCAAGCTTTTAAAGGCCACATTATGATGATATGTGGGGTTTAACGTCCCTAAACCTCTGTACGATCATGAAAGGCTCCATAGTGGAGGGCTTCGGAAATGTCGACCACCTGAGGTTCTTTAACGTGCACCGAAATCTGAGCACACGGACCTACAACATTTCCGCCTCCATCGGAAATGCAGCGGCCACAGCCGGCATTCGATCCCGCGACCTACGGGTCAGCAGCCGAGTACCTTAGCCACTAGACCACTGTGGCGGGGCACAAGGGCCGCATGAAACGTGCTATTGAAATACAGACTGTCCTTCTTTGGATTACTGGTAAAGATGATCCCCTCCCCAAGATCTTATATCACTCTGGCCTTGTGTCGATTCTGTCATGGGAACCATTTTCCCGAGAAGTTGTTCGAATTAAATGAATTACTGTAAACATGATAAATTATGAGTTATGAACTTTCCCACGAGGTTTTCGCGAACTGTACACTTCATTGAATAAAAAGTGTGAAATAATAGCGAAACATCCTCCCCCTTGGTCTTTATTGGATAAGACAACCACACCATAAATGAAAGAACAGAACAGTATATGGGGAACAGGTAAAATGCTTACGAATACATGCGTTACAAAAAAGGTATTCGCAGCACAAAGCAGCATCTGATACGTATGCACTCTGCAAGCTCATGTAGATGAGTACTCAAAAAACGACTAAACGTTGGAAGATGTTTCACCGGGGCTACGAAAAGACACTATGCAGGGTGTGTAGCTTAGATGTCATATCGGAGTCATACGAATAGTTAAACAGAAGACAAAAAACAATGGTCAGACAGACAGCTTCATATGTGACCAGGTCGAAAACGAATTGCGTACGATAAGGTACATACATTGCTCATCATTTTTTGTAGAGTGTCACACGAGGATTCAGGATGCGTCAGACTGTAAAATTGATCAACTGTTTGAGCACGTACTGGCAAGCATTACTTTAACCATTTATTAACACAGAACTTCTTCTCAGACAATTCGTTTACATGAAGATTAGCGGTGTCAAACTTTGATTGACTTCAGTAAGGATGGCCTATAGACAGACACCTTAAACGAACGTCACCACACAGTGAACAGAAACAACCTGCCGAATAATGGTAACCGTCGGAGCTTAACGTTTCAAAACCCAGGATACGATTACGCGAGATGCCGCAATAAAAACCTCCAAAAATTTGGGCCTCCTGGGGTTCTCTAACGTGTACATGAATCCAAGTACAAAAAATGACGTACTTTTGCCTCCATTGAAAAACGCGACCACCGTGGACAAGATTCGATCCCGTGACCATCGGGAAAGCGTGCCGATCGTATACTCTTTTACAACGTAAGCAAGCATGTCAGCTTAAGCACGGTGATCGATGTGTGCTGGACGCGGTCCGTAGCAACGAGGCAACGCTGGCCTCTCATTGACATTGACGTGTCCCCATGAACGTGTCCCCATGAACGTGTCCCCATGAACGTGTCCCCATGGACGTGTCGCTATGAACAAACGACATGCGTAGAGGTGCATTTCGTTAGTTTATATATGTGTAGAGCTGCGAAGCACCTCTACACATCTTGTTTTGTGCACCCTGCCCAACTAAGACGCTACCTCAACGCATCTCGTTTGTCCACAGATGTGTACCCTGCCCAGCTAAGATGCTACAGCAAGTGTCGAATAATAAAAGAGAGAGCACAACTTGAGAGCACGAGTATGGAGATAAAAAGAGATGGAAATAAACATACACACACAAAAAAAAGACCTCTTCCGATAGCCGTCTATGAACTGCTCACATCCGAGGTTATGAATAACAATACGTATCGGGTCCCTCCATTTGAATTTCCTCTACACCGAAGGAAAAAAGAAACCTCTAAAAATGAGCACTGCAATGCAAGTTCGTCCAGATAAATTATTTATGCACGGATTGTGAATGACCTTCCTGTACATCGACCACGCTGCGGCTCGATGACAGGTGGCGCCGCGTGGCCGCGACACTCGATAGTTTCACCAGCGCATGTGCGAAATCGACAAAGCTCGCGTGCGCTAAAGTCGACTGATTCTGAAGCAGGACAACACTGGACTAAAGCAGGCTATCTTCTAGAAGTCTCAAGGTGAGAATGCATTGCGTATCTACTGTATCCTGTGACGTATGCCAAAGACGCATATTCCGATTCCGCTGTGCGCCAACTATATATGAATCAGCGGATGTAGCCTACGTTTAACCTCCACCAAGAACCGTTAGGTCAACAAACTAATCCTAGCCAATATTGATTAGTACTTACCATTCTTATTAGTAAAAGTAAATATGCTAGGTCAGGGCAACATCGCTCGCCGTACGTTCTTTACAGCACTAAGAGTGAAAGGTGAGACTGACTTTGCATGAAATCGAGTGTCGCGAGTAGCTGCTCAGGTGATAACGGTTTGGCGGGATCTTTTGAAAATGGCAGTGACCTGTGGACAGACGCGTTTCCCGATTTCGCCGTACATGTTATTTCTGGCGCATTGCTCGAAACACAAAAAAGGGACGCAGAAGAAACGGGACAGTGGCATCTACTATCAGTTTATTCGAAGCATACGCCACTGCACATGCCGGGAAGTTTACTTGTTGCCACACTTCTATCGTTATTAGACAGTTGGTAGTCGGCCCTCTTTCGTCTCTTCTCTGTCTTTTTTTTATGCAGCAAGCATTGCAGCAGAAATAACACGCTTAGCAAACTGAGGCACCGACTCAAACAGAAACAAGTGTTGCCATTCCTGGTGTTTTGCAAAATAGCGCGTCCTGTGATGCTCTCCAGGCTTTACTCTCATACCTTTGCCAAATTTCAGGGTTGCGCTCTTCGACGTCACAAGGTCAGTCATGGCAAGCGTCATGGCCGCGCACTTCAAACCGTACGGCTGGATTTGCTGGGCCGTAGGCCTGTTCTTCGTGCAAGGCCTGCAGTCCAAGAACGTCCGCGACGTACGAGAGAAGTGGAAGAGCTGGTACACTCTGTACTCGGTCGTCTGCCTGCTCTGCTTCGCTGCGGGCGAGGGCACCGTCGCCGTGTCCAACGTGCGACGCGTCTACTTGAGAGTACGCTCCTTCACGAAGTCCATGATCCTGGTCATCTCCGCCGTGATGGTGGTGAGGGTGACCGTGAACGTGGCCACGGCCTTCGCCGGCGCCCGGGGTATGGCTACGTTCTTCAGGAAGGCGGCCGAGTACGAGAAGAGGACGGCGTTCTCGCGGGAACATCACCGCTTCAGATCCTGGATATCGTATATTCTAAGGTACGTAATCCGAACAACGTGGATGTTCAGGGGAAGATTGCGGCTTGAAGCGATGAAAGATCGGCGAACAGGAAGCTTTGTTAGAGCTAACACTATACGACAAGTAGAGTTGCCTTCGTTAGGGTAGCTTACAGCAATGAGTTCTAGACTTGGTAAAGGCAAGTGCGATTTTCGAAACACTGGCCCCAATCCTACTGTTGTTCAAGCAGTTCACCTATTCGCAGGTACGTGTATAATGTACATTGTCATCTTGAGATTTTTCGGGGCCATGGACTTACGCTTAAAAACGGTGGTGAGTGCACGCAGCGGGAATCAGTTTAGGTGGAGCCACAGATTAGTAGATTCGCACGTAGGAAGCTGAAGTCCTTGAAGAAGGAATCGTGTAGTTGTAACGGGAACGATCTCTGATGCAGGAGTGGTGATACGGTCTTTGAAGTGGCCTTTGCGTTATCAATGTGTCAAACCTAGGTGGTGCACAGTAGGTGTATGGCCAAGTTTAGAAACTGATAAGTCTGAAAAAAGCTTATAATTTTCCATCAATTTGTAACGTAACTGTACTCCTTTGAATCACTATGTGCATTGCACACGTTACAGAACAGGTCAGATAGGTTTCCTAGCTGGCAAAACATTCATCTTTACCTTGTGTCCCGTCGCCTCAAAACGTTTGACACTGACTATACAAACACTGCTAAACGTGCGCGTATGAACGCCGTGTATGAATATTCACATTAGGCCCCATTGAGTCTAAAGCGTCATAGGTGCCCCATCATGCTCAATAGACAATTAAGCCACTTCTTTCCTTTTTGGGTAGACGAAAGAGAGGAAAGTTGATTTGCAGCACCTGCACGTAACTGCGAGTGGCACAGAACAACCGATCGTGTAGTCATTGTAGCATGCAGAGAAAATTAAGTGGTAGTAAAACAAGAGAAAGGCAGATAGGTCAACCAGAATTGTTGCACTCGATTTGCTACCCTTCATTAAGTGGCAGAAGAAAAAGAATGAAGGAAAGCAGAGAGACAGCAGTAAGAAGCCCTTGCCCATGTGATGTGACACGAGCAAACAATCGACCTTTTCTCCTGTGCCTCAAACAATCTTTGTCTCCGCTGTTTCTTCCCTCCTCCCGAAAGACTGAACAGGCGTTGTGCCCCTCCAGGTGGCAGTTGCCAGCTTGCTCTCTCCCTCTTTCCTCTGTGTCGTTGTGTATCTGTGCATGCAAATCAAATAAATAAACAACAAACCACGTACCAGGCACACCACCACTACCGCAACGAAATGCCAATAAGCGCAGGTTCTTCTTCCTGGTTGCCTTCTTCGGCCACATCGTGGTCAGCGCCAACCTGAGCATGCGGACGGTGCACATAGCTGGAGACCAGTTCCTCCAGTTCGCGCTCAAGGCCGGAGTCATGCTGTTCAACTCGCTCTGCTTCGTCCACGACGTGCTGCACTTCGTGGCCCTGAAGCCTTGCTGCGAGGTGCTCGTGTCCTACATACGCCACCAGCACGACGCTCTCAAGGCGACTCTGGCGACCGGCAAAGCGGCCATCGTGAAGCTCGCTGGAGCCGACGACAACGGTGACCTGGAGCTGGTGAGGGTAAACCTCTGCTCCATCGCAGAGCTGAAGAAGCTGCTAAACGACGTCTGGCAGTATTCGATCATGGCGTCGGCGACCGTGGTCCTCATCATCACGTGCGTCTCCACCTACTGCCTGTTCGACGATGGCATAAGCACGGAACAGCTCCTGCTGACCATGTCGTACTGCTTCTACTCGGCAGTAGACTTCGCCGACGTGGCGCGGCTGAGCCAGAAAATGTCTAATGAGGCAAGTATCTCGCATGTGTGGAACACCGCTGGAAAACCGAATAGTTGGATTTTTGTTTCAAAATACACATTGGTAATTTCACAGTGCATCATGTCTTCGGCTATCTGCCACTATTCAGCCACTACGAATCAAACCTGAGCGTAATTTAGCATCACTATCAAGCATAATTACCAGACGTTAGCCATTTTTTGTCGAAACATAAGCCATCATTCGATCAGTATCAGAAAACTCTAACAGACGTTCGCCATGGTTAAGCGGACACTGCACAACATTACAAAATAACAGTTGAAATGGAGTTGAAGAGAACTGACTGCACAAATCGTTGATCACGTGGTATCTCTGCGCGTGAACGTTATCTGCCTGTCTTTGATAGCTGTTATCGGCAAGGATGTGGCATCGTGCCGTCAATAGATAGGACCACCGATCAAAGCGTCTTCTTGAGGCTCCTATAGTTGCAGTTTGTTTAACCTCTATTGCACCTGGATTTTTCATATTGCCGTCCTATTCCAACATTAGTGCAAGATGCAGAAGACATTGTGCTCATTAGTATTTCTCGTGTATCCACAGACTTTCGTCTTCCGACCGTCTGACGGTACGATTTCATTGTTGCAGGAAGCACAGCGTGGAGGCATTTGTCCCAAACGGCACTGGAGAACTTGATGTAGCACGAAGCCGTCTAACGATTGTCGTTGTGACCATTCAAGTGTTTTTCATTTTTTCTTTACAAGCGGAGTTGGGGTCATCGGGATTTTTCGCTCTTGCGCAAACAAACTCTCCGGTCGAAATTTCGCTGCATCAAAAGATGCAAAGCGATATGTAAGCGTACATCGCTCCGCATATGTCTTCACCTTTCGTGTAGCGTTAGAAACGCAGGATAATAATAGCAATGATCTAGCGGGCTGGAAACCACGGAGAATCAAGCTCACCAACTTCACGAAGAAGTAGACGTCCAAACGTTCACCGTAATGCAAGTAATCATAACTTATGAAATGACTAATCGTTTCAAAAAGGTGACAGTATTCACGAAGCCACCGAACAACGGCATTGTTCCGGGATTCGTATCCGGTTTGTTGCTCTTTACTTAGCATTGTCCGAGTCAGAAGACACGCATCTCACGTTCTTGTTGCATGAAACACATTATGTACACGTGCATGTATTCAAAGTAATGTTTTTTTTTCGTTTACCAGCTCCTGGAATTGAAGGAATACCTGGTGACGGTGTCCTTGTTGCACGAGTCGGCAGCCCGTTGTGCTCAGGCAAGAACATAGCTTTTTGCATTACAAATAAAAGAAAACCGTTCGCCTGCTCTCATTTCTTGCGTTGTCATACGTGAAGAGTACTTACCGTGTTCGTAAAGGCCAACAACTGTACAATTGCTCAATTAGAGTGCTCGTTCTGTATGCAGGTAGCGTACCTACACAATGCCATCCATCCTGAGGAAATGTACCTCACTGGAGGAAATTATTTCAAGCTTAATATGCCACTGCTGGTGTCGGTAAGATGTATATACCCTTTTGCTCGCCGAAAAACAGTTATTAAAACTAGATCATTGCATCAGCCTATAGTACAAGAAGGATGGAATGAAACGCGCACAGCACCGCACGCTCTGACCTTGGTGGCCATACAGAGACACTTCAATAGTTCTCGATTGTATCGAAGATGACGATAGCAATCTTATGTTACCATCGAGGCTTATACCTTTTGAAAATCAACGAAACAGCAGAGATTGTAGATGCCACTCGGTTCACACTCCTTCCCATTCCCTCTGTATGGGCAGTCGTGTACTGTATGCAAGCTATTGCACGAGCGTTGACCTGCCCAACGTCCCAGGGACCAAGCGGCAGGTTTCAAAACATTGAGAATGAAGATATCGCCTTATCTCCCGCGTAGGCTGTTCCCCGACTCAAAAATCGATTGAATGATATGTGGGGTTTAACCTTCTAAAACCACCATATCACTACGAGAGACGCCGTAGTGGAGGGCTCTGGAAATTTCGACCACCTGGGGTTTTTTAACGTGCACCCAAATCTGAGCACACGGGCCTACAGCATTTTCGCCTCCATCGAAAATGCAGCCGCCGCAGCCGGGATTCAATCCCGCGACCTGCGGGTCGGCAGCCGAGTACCTTCGACACTATGTAGACCACCGTGGCAGGGCACGGCGCTAAAATAACCATACGACTAACTCTGTACTCTTTCTGTTTATATAAAAATTTCTAATCATTGCAATAAAGTCTATTTCATTGGCTCCTATTAACTGGTACAATAGCGATATTGCTAGAAAATATGCAGCAAAGCAGGTTTTTTGCACTCCTTAATGGGAACGGCATGCTAAGTTGCCCTACATGTACCGCATTATCACAAGAAAAATATGTAAATGCGTTGTTTTCGGACCAGAGTGATCTCAGTTTAAGGACCAGCAATAACACTAAGGGAAGCTTTCCTGCCCCCTCCCCCCCCCCCCCTTTTTCGCACAAGAGTATTCTGGAAAATGGCGCTGTTGTCTTGGTCGATATTGCGATAGCCTTCAAATGACGCTGAAATGTATCTAGATTTGTACTCTAGAGCACCGAAGAGAAATGAAGTTAAGCTTTGCAGAAATGTACAAACGTGAGCCACATATGCATAACAAAACTGATGTGACCGTGCATCTGGTAGTGCTACTCACACCTTTACTGTACCCTGGTCCATTCTTTAGGCTATAGGTGTGCTTAGCGCAGTGCCCGAAGCACATCTTGAAGGTCACGTACATATGAGCGCGCAGTTAAAATCGGCTCTACCAGGTGTAGCACCAACCCCACGTATTCATAGGAAAATTACACATAGCACATACCTATAAGCCTGATAACATAGTTCGTATTTTCCTTTCTTATGATTACTTCCCATGTGTTAGCTTGCTTGCCAGTATTTACATTCACACTAACTGCTGCAGCTGCATTTTACCATAGTCAGCTTTTTATGTCGATGGAACATCAATACTGAATCTACTACCTATCTTGTACACCTACTCTTCTTCATAATTTCTATTTCTCTAGTGAGTCCCCTCCTGCGAATCTTTAGGGTTATACTGCTGATGTGAATGATTTTTGGTGTTATTATTCCCCTCTAGTAGCAATCCTGCCAAAGAATGAGCAGCACATTCATACTCAATAAATCAACAAAGAAATAAGTGTCGCCTGATTCAACAAACTCAATTGATTAACTCATCCTCATTAATTGTCCAGGTAAATAATTCACCCTTATCTTAAGTACATTTTGCTCCGATACTATATGTGTCCAAAATAACGGATAATTTCAACCCGAAGCATCAACTTCGTACACGTGTCAGGTTTTAGGAGAGTTCTGCATACTTGGACAATCAGAAGTACCCGCACCGAAGTGCCCGAAAAGAAACTCGAGTGACTCTCGGTGCTGCTACCTTGGATAATCCAACCGCATTTTTTTTTTGCAGCTGGCCGGAGCTATCATAACATATTCAGTCATCTTGGTGCAAACGAGCGACAGCGTCGATCATCAGGCGCTACCAAGAACAAACCGAACTGGGCCATTCTGAACATGGGAGATGGGACGTCGCTCAGGAATCACCTCGTAGCTCGTCGCAATCGGGAGCTCTATAGGACTTCGGAAACTACGCAAACACATTTTATACTCGGAGAGGCAAATGTGTATTCAGATATTGCTTGACATGCTATTATTGGTTTGTAACTGTAATAAGTGAGTGCGAGAATATTTTCGCCAGTCACCTCAGACAATAAATTTGTACTGACGGAACTGAGTTCAGTATTTTTGTGTGCGTGTGTTAAATAAAAAAGCCAAGCCCTAAAAAGCCTAGAAAATTTACTCGTAAGCGTGAATGCATCCTGAAAAACTACTTTAGAATGTTTTTAACATCTAGTTTTTGGCTTTTTTGTGCCCAGGTATTAGAACACATTATGAGCATTCAGTCACAAGCTCGAGCAAGTTGACGTGGGGTCTCCCCGGCCACTCCACGGCACCAGTGGTTACGCACAAGCGGCCATTTTTGAAGATTTCATACCTTAAATTGCCATAAATAAGCCCACTGGTGCATAACGTAAACAGAATGGACACTCGTCTAAAGTAATACTAGTGACGACGTCAACAATGCACCTCGCTTCAGTTCACTCTAATGTCAAAATAAAACACAGCAAAACCTCCCGGCTGCCTTCGTATGCAAGGAGAACGATATGGCGGAGTGAAGTCGGCTACGAAAGCTGGTGTCAGTACCCTTTTCAGTTCTCCTCGACTACATAGATACGTAAATGACTTGAGGCTATTTGTTACGCTTCCCAATCGTATGCAGGTGCTTAAATTCTACGTTAATTATATCAATTATATCAGCGTAACAACCCACCTTTGCGGAAATATAGCGGCTTTTATCACCATCTAGACTACAACCACTTGAGAAAAAGTACAAAACAGTATGCAGCGTAAATTTTACATGTTCGCGTTTCTTTCAAATTCAATTTTACGATGGGCATGAGCCGCCTACTAATCTCAGTAAAAACAGCGCGTGCAGTAGCACCCTCCAGATCAAAGTTCGAGTGGCAAGGCTGTGAGTGGCAAGGCTGTGACACAATATATGAATTGAAAGACTTTGCTCGCCATGCGGGGTATAAAAACTCATTCGGGTGTTCAGAGTGCCAAGGCGACAATACTTAAATGAGGCACGTCGTATCAGAAAACCGCGTAATAATTTTGATCACGCGGGGCTTTTCCAATTGTACTACGTTTTCTCACTTCTCAGAACGACACATGCCTGCCTGAAATTCGTCCCTCCCCATCTTACTCTCCAACCATGCCGGGAAGAGATATGTAGGCGCGTAAGCTCAAGTGACGCACGAGAAAGTAATGGTGACTAGGGTAGACGGTTCTAGATGGCCGGGCACCAGGCTTCGGCCTCTGGCCCACTGTCCACAGCTGTAGCTCTGGTTGGTGGCTAGGTGCGCAAAGCGGCCTACCATCACTCCTGGTGCTATGACCTTTGCTTCGTGGTGTTCTGACCCTTGTGCTTGTTCAGGCAATCAGACCCCTGCCTCGGGGGCTTGTGCTTGATCGGGCAATTTAGAATGATCTCATCAAGGCCGGTTCTGGTGCTATACAGGTCACAATTTCTTGTGAGGGAGGCTTCAAAATGTGTTATTTATACGAGATTGAAAGATAGGGGTCATGATGGTAAGTATAACATGATGGAATAAGTTTTCACTTTCATATGATTGACCGTCTGTCGCACCTTCTGAATCGCATTTTGGCAATTGCTTTCAATCAAAAAGCATGATAAAACGGAACTGTAAGCAGCGCATTTTTTAGGAAAGCAGTGATAAATACCATGCAGATAAACGTGAGCCATTCAAAACCTAGCAAAAAAAGAGAATAACTATTCATCTAGAACTATTTATTTAAAAAGGGTATTAGATGTAAGTTTTAACCTCTTTTCTTAATATGATATAGGCACTGGATAATTGGTGAGCTAGTTGATTTGGTTGCATTGTAACAAAAAAAAAACAGTGCAATAAGATAGGGACGTCCCACGGCTATCTTCTTGCGCTGTTTTTTCGTCACAGTATGTCCTGTACCGAATCAGTGCCCGCTCTGAAATTTAGCAGATAGGCAGGCAACGTAACTTAGGTATATGCTGGTAGGTGAGGTGGGTAGGTACGAAGGCATGCAGGCAAAGAGGCTTCATCGACTCACGGGATAATTATGTGAATGTGGTGGGGATGGGAAAGAGGCTCTAGATGACCAGGCACATTCACATGTCGGTGACCCATCTGGTCCAGCCCAGTGTTCGCAGCAGCAGCTCCAGTTGGTTTACGAGGCGCACAGTGTAGTCTACCATCAAATCTGGTCTCCAGACCCTTGCCACCACGGAGGCCTGTGCTCGTTGGGCAATTGAGAAAGGCGCAATGAAAGGTGGCTCTGGTGCCAGAACACAAGTTGCAGTAAGGAGAGGTAGGCCACATGCGTACATTAGTAGCCGCCACAGCCACTCCCGTATTCCGCGAAACCTAGTGCCGTGGCCGCTTTAGTGCCCACAGCAGCGACTTGATGCCCCCACAGATGAAAACAGCCACATTGAAAAATTCTTGGCGAAAACGACAATGGAAGTGAGGTGCCCGTTTAGCGAAACTGCACGCTTGTATCGTGGACCACTTCACTCACTGAACGATCAGAGCATATATCACCCCGGTGCTAACGTGACAGCTAACTCGGCAGCAGCTTGAAGCAGACCACAGTTTCAGGATTGTTATCGTGGTGCGATGCCATCATGCTGTCCTTTCTTATCGTCCAACACTCGCAGCTATAGCTGGTCACGTTGATAACAGGCTGGAACAACGTTCTGACCACTGGCCAAGCGTGAAGAGCAATGGCATCGGAAAAAGCCATCGTTTCGCCATTACTCTCTCGTGTGAGCGGCTGAGAAAACCTTTCAACAAGTCGCTGTAGTGGCTTACCTCCGTATTCACAAACGCTCCTCGACTCGACTTTCACCCTTCACTTGACAGAGTTGAGCACTGCGCCACCACTCGGCTGAAAATGACGCTGCGCTGCTAAAAAATCGCAGCAGACTATCACTGATATACAGTGACTTGTCGTACCTAGAGATAGCGCTCCCATCGGCTTTCTCAAGTGAAGGTGAAGCGTTGAGTGAAGCGAGGTTCTAGAACACGGGGATTATAGTCTGCTGTCGAGGGTATCGCAGTGTGCATGCGTGCTCATTCTATCTCGCTGGCCGGCTTGCTCTGCCACTTGGTGCCGAAGCGCTCGCCGATCATCCAAATTTGTGGTTGCCGCCTCCACCAGCGCTTATCACGAAACAGCGGCGCTGTTTTCGAGCTACTTAAAACTTAAACGCCCCGGGCGCAGATCGCTATAACCGGCAGAATGTTACGATCGAAAAGGGCCCCGCCGCAGTGATCTACTGGCTAAGGCACTTGGCTGCTGACCCGCAGGTCGCGGGATCGAATCCTGGCTGCGGCGGCTGCATTTTTGATGGAGGTGGAAACGCATGAGACCCTTGTGCTAGCTCAGGTTTGGGTGCACGTTAAGAAACCCCTTGTGGTCAATGTTTCCGGAGGTTTCCATTATGGCGTCTCTCATAATCTTATGGTGGTTTTGGGACGTTAAACCCCACTTATCTACGACCAAAAAGACACTAGTCGTTAATTTGTCTATGCTCGTGCATTTTCACTTTCATCGTCTCTTGGTTTGATGGACAAACAGGCTTTTCTAAAGGTCATACAGAGCGAAAGGTACTCACTGAATTTCGCATAATGCTTGTTTGCATACCGCAAGCATACCGCCAAGAGTGCCGGTTGGGGAAAAGAGGGATTAGTAGAGTTCTTTTGGAGCCTACTACAACGCCAGATATGCAATCTGTTGAACTGATATCGGAGAGCACCACAGGGTTCTTAAAGAGCACGCACAGGTGCAATATTAGAACATTCATATTATTATTTCCATTGCCTTCATTACCAACTCGCCCAACTTACCAATCTTCTGACATTCACATTAATGTGCACGGCAGGCATTCCCTGCTACGCAAACACCTCGTTCCCCGTTGCTTGGAGAGACTTCCCTTATCGTAAAATGGTGCTACACCAAACCCCTCATTCACCCACAGAAAACGCAATTTCGCTCGTCTGGATATCAGCACACGCTGGCGACGTTCATCCACACTTCGCAGACCTCAACGAGGTCGCACCCTCCGTCGAGTTTGGGCTGTAGCATCTGTGCCATGAGCCTTGCTGGCGGCAACGATCGCTAATTCCGATAACCGGTGGGCGTGTAGCTACCGAGTTAAGCAGGACAGCGAGCTGGATGCACAACAGCAAGCAGAAAAGTGGACTAGTCTCTCGACAGCAGGCCACAAGGCAACAAGTTACTACAGGGCATGCGTGGTCCTCAAACTCGTGATCGTGACTGTACATACAACTTCCCAGAAATGCTCCAGAAAAATTTGCGACCTTTAGTGAAAACTTCAGATGTTTCTAGAACCTTGTTTTAGGAGCGTTTGAGTGTTTCAGAAACTCCTACTTGAGGTTCCTACTTGAGTGTTTTTAGCAACGCTGACTAGATGGCGCGCTGTCACTCGAGGCATCGGTAGCATCGACTTTCCGGTAATTTCAAGAATTTTTTGAGGTTTGAAGTTTCATTCACATGGAATATGTATATTTTGTTTGCAAACACTGTATGACCCCTTAGCCGAAGGCTAGTATTGGGGTCATTTACAGGCATATAATTACAGAAATACACATTAATAAAATGAGAAATAGCAGATATGCATACACGCACACATCTATATATAGCCACTCATATATTTACACATACATATACACACACATAATTAACAGAGAAGAATATATAGTATAGAACAATGAAACAACATCTCGTGTATAACTGACATGTGGTAAGGATATCAATATTGAGAGAGAAGAGAAAGAAAACGATAGAATCGATACTGGTTGCGTACATGACATAAATGTCTATACGGATTACATTACAGTTGATAATACTTTTTTTAACCAGTGTGAAATATTATTGCTCTGCTTTCCCTCGATTAGCATGTCATTCCATATTTTTGCACCAATAAATTTTACTAATCTCTGACCATATACGTTTATTGCCAACGGTATATTAAAGTTCCGTATTGCTTTGCTTCTCACTAGATGACGCACCGCCAATCAAGGTGGCGCACACCAGTCTCGGCCCCTGCGCTTCCTTAGTTTAGCTGGGAGTTGTGAATACTCTTCGTTGCCGCTTAACCGCATGAATACCTCAGAAGCGAAGGCAGAAGCACGGTGGCCTCACCTCCAAGACTCTGCGGTGACAACTCAGGATATATAACAACATTGTCACGTCTATATATGGTGATAGGAGATGTGTACAGAAGAACCGTGGGTTGCCCGATCATCTTCGAGCAAGCTCCTCTAACATTATTCACGCTGGGAATATGGCAGTGATATTTTTTGTGAACGCAGAGGCAGAAACGTCTCACCATATTTATTAAGACTGATCAGATGCAAACTGCCTTCCCGCGGCACGTACGAAAGTATTGCCTTAGCGACGACCCCGTCCTTGATCTTTTTCATCTATTCCTTTATTTCGCTTTCCGACTCGTTGACTATGACGGTATTCCTTATTAGACAATTGACCAAGTGATGTGACATGGTCATGTGATGTTAAGGTGAGGAATGTCTGCGTGTTTTGCACAGGATTCGTCACACGCGTCACCTTAACCGTCGAACAAAAGGCAATTTCAAAAAACAACAAAAAACAAATTGTGAGGGTTTCCTGATTGCTGTTCCGATCGTTTTCGTGCGGCGCAGTAGTTTTATACTTTTTAGTGAAGGTTATTGCAGACTGATACGAGCACTGAGTTTATTATTTTGCAGCATGCCTTCTGAAAGCCAAATTGACACCAAATCATAGCATGTAGGCTGTATGGCTGCAGCCCACGTCTCCTTTGGAGAATCAATCGGAGTTGATAATGAAAAGCACTCGCTAAATTGTGTTTTGCAAGTTAGACGTCACTGATGACAAATGGAAAGTTGCACCTGGACTTCACGGGCCATGAACTCAGATTTCGCTCGCAATAAACTTCCCTATTTTTTCGCAGCGTGTGGCTGCAGTGATAAAATATGCAGGTCATGACACGTGTTGACACCGCAGAACGACTTTATAGGAATGCGTAATGACAGTTCAAATCGATGTGTTTATTGCGTGACAAAGATCCCACTCACGGCGAGCCACTGAGGTAGTTCTCGTGTGATCCTGGCTGGTGGCCACCGGAGGAAAACAATTGGACTGACGTAAGAAGCGTTGATAAGTCAGTGTAAGCATGGTATCCAGAGTAACACAAACAAACACGACATACAAGCCGTGTTTGCAAGTATAGCGCCTCACGTTGAGCGATCATTTCACGTCGCAGGTAACTTTTAAGAGAGTGTCGTTGATGATGCTCCTTAAGTAGCTAACAGCCAAGTAAACGTGTAAGAACGGCCCTTCCAAGTGCGGGAGTGAGTGCTTAAAGATGGTGGGAAAGAGAGTCATCAGTATGCTGGGGATTGAGACTTAATTACCATATCATTCCGGAACATGTCTAAGGGTTCTTAGTGTCGTGCCATGTAGCCTAGAAGCAAAAATATAACAATAAATTGATAGAGTAAGGTTGTAACTGCAATGAAGTCATTACTTTTAGGCTGTATTCACACGACGGATGAAATCGCGATTCGACCCCGGGGATCGCATACCACGTCACCATATACGCCACCTGTTCCCGCGTTCCTGCTTCGGCTGGCGCGAAGCGAATCGTGAAACGACGGAAGTCCAATTCACAGTTGGGATCCTCGGGGAGCTGTGCTGAAATTCTGGCTCGTAGCATCAATTCTCTCCTGTTGTGTGAATTTTAGTTACGAAAAGATTTGAATCATGCACGTCACATATCATGTGACTGATGCGACCGAGTCTGTCGTGTTTTTTTTCCGTATTGTTAATTTTTGGGTACCGTTCTCTATTATTCTTTTTTTTTTCGCTGCAGAACTTTGTGATATGGAGTAGCCGAGGCAATATGCACCTCAACCTCTCCACAGCAAAACAGTTAAAACAGAACAGAGTCCGTCGTGTGAATGCAGTTTTCAGAACACAACGTTACGTATATAAGCATAAACAATGTTGGGTGTTAAAGCAACTCCTAGCTCCTACCAGTAACACAAATAAAAGTTACATTGTCATGGGTGACGTGAAAATAAATAACCCATCGTGCATTTAGCATGCCCAAACTTTGTTTACATGTGTGATTTTAACCAATGTGCAAAAGGCACGTGATATTGACGCCTCCGTGCATAACTGAAACATTGGCCCTACGTGAATGTTTTCTCATATGCATTACTTAACGCAAAAATCATGAGTTAGTTGAGTTTCACTTACGCAAAAACACGATGGATTAGAAGGAAGGTCACTACGCAATAACCTTTTACAACTTTACCCGTTATTTTTTTTTCTTTTCCCGACTACTGGCGTGACTGAAACAAATAGCGGTTAGGAACCCAGAGTTCACTCGCGAACTCTTACTTTTCAAAAAAAAATCTGGAGGATACTAAGATACTCTTGTTTCAACAATTACAAAGTGGTCATCGTGTCACCTTTCATGAGGCGTCACTTCAAGTGGTACGAAATGATTTGCAAGTGCTCCGGTCTCGCGATCTTGCACACTTCCAGGCGCCGGAATCCAATGAGGAGATATTTTCGTGGAATAAGCTGTACCTAATCTATTCCGCGGTCTGCATCTCGGTATGCGCCGTTGTCGAGATCGGCTTCTTTTACGAGCTCTGGCTGGCCGTATTCACCCACGATGTGCCATTCACCACGACCGTCCACGTCGTCCTCTTCGTTGTTGTCAATGCCGAGGCGACGCTCAACGCGACTCTCACATTCGTCAAGGCGAGATGTATGCAGAGATTCTTCTGTGAATCGTACAGATACGAGCAGCGAGCTTGGTTCGTGGCACCCAAGAATCACCTCAAGCAGACAGCCGTCTACTACTCAATTGGCTTCTTACTGCTGGCACTATTCGCGGCGAACTTATGCACCAGTAGCTACCTCTCGTTGGAATTCGTAGACCGATTCGGCTGTGGTCCCGCGCTTGACACAGCGTTGAAACTCACGTGCATCGCGGACAATTTCCTCGTTTTCGTATACGATGCGGCGTCGTTTCTGGTGCTCAGGCCCGGCTGCGAAGTGATACGGTTGTACATCGAACACCAGCATGGTGTCCCCAGGTCTATCGTGCAAAGTCACGGAAGTGACGTCATCGGCTCGGAAGAGAGACCGCGATTGGTCGAAAGGGTCAGATTGAACCTCTGCGCCGTTTCGCACCTCAAGCGAAGTCTAAACGAAAGCTGGAAATACGCAATAGCTGCCTCTGGCGTTAAGGTCCTCATAGCCTCCTGCGCCGGCATCTACCTGAACTTCGTCGAAGAATTTTGGACACTGGAGAACTTCATGACCTTCTTGCTCGCCGTTTCGACGACTCTCGACTTTCGGGACATCACCATTCTCAATGACGCAATCAGCACAGAAGTGAGTGCTATTAGCTATTTCAACCTATAAAAAGTGTAGTTAAGCTGTCAATGTTGAAAGAAACTGTGTAACTAACCCGATCGTCGTGGGTTCGACCCGGCCGGTGTGGCCGAATTTTGAATGGGGCAAAATAGTATAGGTGCCTGTGCGCTGTGCGATGTCCGCGCGCGTTAAAGAAAAAGACACCAGATGGTTGGGATTACCAGATCCTTCCACTGCGGCGTGCCTCGTATTTGTATTGTGCTTTTGGCATGTACTAGATATACCTCAAATATATTGGGAGTTTCAATTAAAGGAATATATAAAAGTTGTAATAATAAAAAAGCGCATTTCAATTGCCTTCAAGAAGCATAGTTTTCTTTATATACACTAGAGGGAACTCTGACACTAGTGTTAATGGGAGCTGCGACGGCTGGTGGTTCAGTGAGCGTGGTAATTATGGGTAGTATACGGATTCGCCTAGTCGTTGTACTTTTTGTTCCTTTTGGTTCCCGTGGCTTGAAGCTGCTTTGTCACAAAACAATAATAAGCAAATGTTCAGCAGCTGCGCTTCACCACATTAATCTTTTAGGCTTACCATTTCAAATCGGGTCACGAAGTTCAAAAGGCTTCGGTCTCTCCTACAAAACAAAACCAAAACACAGCAATAAACGGAGCATAAAGTACGATTCACCACCCTAAAGTTCGAAGATAAGGCAAATCTTTGTACTACCCCTCATTTTCATGGTCGCTGAATGATCGCAGCACCAGAGTCCCCTCTAGTTAATTTTAGGAAACTCTTCGTCAAGAAGAAATGGGAGATGAAGACATTTAAGTACCATATATGGGCGGTCAGCGAGGTTAAAAGGTTAAGAAGATCTAATGGTTACACTGTAAACAAAACATGTGCGGTTTTTCATCGTTGATGCTCACAGGACTGCAAAAGTTCACGAGATGTGAACTGCACTGTAAAGTGGATTTTCATATATGCTCGGGAATAATACTCATAATTTACCTCCTAACACACTCTTAAAGCACTTCTAATGGCAGACGGAAGCGGAAATTTTGTAGGCCCGTGTGCTCAGCTTTGAGTGCGCGTTAAAGAATCCCAGGTGGTCGAAATTTCCGGAGCCCTCCACTACGGCGTCTCTCGTAATGATATGGTGGTTTTGGAACGTTACACCCTACATATCAATCAATCAATAATGACAGACCTAATATTGGTGGCATCAACCATTAGACGCTGGGACAATTGACCGGATGCTGTTTCCAGAGAAAGCAGCAATGTAGGATACTCTAAAATATAACGTGCCGTGAACTTTTCTTGTAGTTGTGTATTTTGACATAGCATCTTTCAATCGATTCTCGGCTTTCTCTAAAGGTACGGGGAATGAGACGCACCCTGCGCAAAGCCACGATCTCCTTCGAAAATAGGGACTACCTCAACCAGGTAAGCGCGGCTCTCGTACACATTCAATGAGCGTTCAGCTTACAATGCTGCCTTAATTATTAGGCGCGGAAGCATGTTAGTGCCTCGGCTTGTATAGGCGTGTTACACATTCACGGTCCATGGTAAAAGAGTTATGCTCCTCAAAAAATAAAGCATATCCTACTACTTGTTATTGGTGTTCTAAAAATGGCGATAGCAGTTAGCTGAGAATGCTATTGGAGCTGCACCACACTTCCCTGCAAGCTTTAGATGGAACTGAAACTGGACATGTAAGAAAGAAGAAGCATCTTAGGGCAAGCTACATTCCGACGCAGTTTTTCTAACCTCAGTTTCAGTCTAGACACGACTAACGCCTCATTAAATTTATTTATTTATTTATTTAAAATACTGCAGGACGACTTCAGCTTTAAAAAGCCGTCAGCTTTTATTTCAAAATACTGCAGAGATTCAGCTTTAAACTGAGGTCAATGCTTGATAGAAAAAAAAATGGCAGCATATCCACGGAGTGAATGATGGAGAGTGGGGCGAAGCATTCGTCCGTCCATGCGTCCGTCTGTGTGACCGTCCATGCGTCTGTTTGTGCGCCCGTCCCTGCGTTCTTTCGTGCATCCGCCCCTGCGTCCGTTCATGCGTCCATCCATGCATCTGTTTGTGTGTCCGTTCGTTCATCTATTCAACACTCCAAGTCCCACCATCTCGCATCTTTTTATCATATATTCCCCATATAGAAGCACCGCCATCCAGCGGACATTCCAAGGACTAAACGAGAGGTGGCACACGCACACTTTCTTACGGCCTGCGCTTTGGGTCCACTTCCCACCTTTAACCACCTCGAGTTCATGGTATATTCTAGTTCACTGTATTCATGGCACTGCGACCAAACGCTCACTAAACCTTTCGAAAACCAAGGAGGTTACGACCAGCGAGTATAACGTAGCAACCTTTCCCTGTCAGATAGGGCTCAATTTACATGCCAATGGCTGCTAATGAGAAATGAGAGACAGGAGAATTCGGCTTTTACTTTCTTACGGCTTGCGCTTCGTATCTACTTCTCATTTTTAACCACCTTGAGTTCATTCATGGTATATACAAGTTCATTGTATTCATGGCACTGCGGCTCAACGCTCGCTAAACCTTTCTAAAGCTAAGGAGGTTACACCCAGCGAGTATAATGTAGCATCCCTTTCTTGTCCGATAGTGCTCAATGTACATGCCAATGGCTGCTAATGGGGATCGCAGCGTGCGCGTTGACTAAAAGCCGAATGCTCATGTATCTCATTTCCCATTAGCAGCCATTGGCATGTACATTGAGCACTATTTTTTATTGTTAAACAACGCACAGAAGAAATCTCTCACTGGCACCACCTTGGAGGTCAAGTGTTATACCTATTTCGGGTATGTGCCACTGGTGGTTACATACGAGGGACGCCCAAGCCACGCCATAAGGAGCTTCGCTCATAAAAAAAAAGACGCCGTAAGTGTACTGAGGACGTGCTTGCGAACTTTAACATTTTTAAATTGCAAATGTATTTCTTAGTCGGCCTATGTCAGGCATCCGGCGTTGTCCACCACGGTGTCCGCGCGCCGGCTGGAGTTATCTCTCCTATCTCACTCCCTCTTTCATTGCAACAGCTGCAGGCGCGCGCGCCTTGCCCGTAACTACCGGAGTACATGGTGCGAGAGAGTGTAGGAAAGGGCAGGTGCAGTGCTTCACCACTCTTTCTCGCGCCATTCGCTCTTTCTCCTATCTGCACCTCACTTAGCCGTCCACTCGCGCCTCACTTTTGACCGTTCGCTGGCTGGGGACCTCTCAAGAAAATCCGGAAATGTGGGCTCAAGACACCGCTGTGAAAAGCCAACACCGAGACAAAAACGCTGTTTGTTTTGTTCAATTCATTTATAGTGAACTAGATGCGTTTTCAGCTCAATAGCTAGAGTGCACGGTTACAAAATACTATAAAGTTATAGTGAACTAGTACCAACAATGTTGGTTCTAGTTAACTATAACTTCATAGTATTTTTTAACCGTGCACGTTAGCTATTGAGCTGAAAACACATACCACGTTTCTCGCCACAGAAAAAGGCATCGTGTGGCAAACGGTGCTATTCGCTGCACGGCGTAAGAAAAAAAAACACTACTCTTCTAACGATGGGTTCCCACGTGTGAAACAGCGTTATGAACGCTACGCAGTGCATTCGCATTTCCTCGCGATTCCCTCAGGGTAGGTGGCGGCATGTGGGAATCTTGAGGAATCTTTACAAGTTGCTGTCAAGAGTAAAAGCTAGACGAACTCTCTCGCTTTTTGCGGACCAACCTTCGCAATGTGAAGCGGACGGCCTCATTGGAGATCGCCCCTTGACTTCGAAAATACCCTGCTTCTTCGCCATCAGCAAGCCTATTCGGGTGAATATGAGATGACCCCTTGACTTCGAAAATTCACTGCTTCTTCGCCATCAGCAAGCCTATTCAGCTGAATATGAGATCGCCCCTAAAATACATTGCTTCTTCGCCATCAGCAAGCCTATTCGGCTGAATATGAGATCACCCCTTGACTTCGAAAATACACTGCTTCTTCGCCATCAGCTAGCCTATTCACCTGAATATGAGATAGCCCCTAAAATACACTGCTTCTTCGCCATCAGCAAGCCTATTCAGCTGAATATGTTTGCTTAATAGGACTACATAGCCAATACTTATGTTTTACAGATGCTCCACCCGAGGAATTCCTTGAAGCCGAGTGAAATGGCGCTGTCCGGAGCTGGTTTCTTCACCTTGAAATTACGGGCGCTCATTTCGGTAAGAACTTTAGGGTCACTAGCGATTCGGACAGTGTAGGCGATAGCGCTTATAAGCCCGACATTTAGCATAATGGAACATAATGCTGACGCGTAAGCGAATGACGTAGCTTAATGTGATCGTGAAAAACTCACAGGTTCCTTTATGCGTCCGGCTCAGTCGACTGAAAGGCTAAAGCCAATTTTTTTTTATTTTTATGTCAATGTACTGAACATTCGGAGTACATCTTCGAAAGCTCTCTGCAAGTAACGTGGTTCTGCGTAAGCTTTCTGCCCGTCATAATTTTTTCACGGCCTCCGTGATCCACCAGCGTTTTAACAAGCACTGACGTCACGTTTTCATCACTGATGTTCACGCCACTGACGTCAGACGTCATTCAGTCTTGGCATTTTATTAGGCATCTAAGGTTTTAGACTTGATAAAAAGTATTAAAAATATTTCGATAACAACAGTGGATTGGAACTAATTTCCCAATAAAACTGTGAC